>NC_069506.1:92187930-92337930 GCF_027579735.1 Bombina bombina
TGTTACAACATCAGGTTCAGCTTGTTGAGAAATTTTTCCTGAATCTGAAATTTCTCCCTCAGACAAAACCTCCCTCCTGGCCCCTTCAGATTGGTGTGAGGGTATGTCAGAACAGTTATCATCAGCGTCCTCTTGCTCTTCAGTGTTTAAAACAGAGCAATCGCGCTTTTTCTGATAAGTAGGCATTTTGGATAAAATGTTTGCAATAGAATTATCCATTACAGCCGTTAATTGTTGCATGGTAATAAGTATTGGCGCACTAGATGTACTAGGGGCCTCTTGTGTGGGCAAAACTGGTGTAGACACAGAAGGGGATGATGCAGTATCATGCTTACTCCCCTCATTTGAGGAATCATCTTGGGCAATATCATTATCTGTGGCATCATTGTCCCTACTTTGTTTGGACACTATGGCACAATTATCACATAAATTTAAATGGGGAGAAACCTTGGTTTTCATACATATAGAACATAGCTTATCTGATGGTACAGACATGTTAAACAGGCTTAAACTTGTCAACAAAGCACAAAAAACGTTTTAAAATAAAACCGTTACTGTCACTTTAAATTTTAAACTGAACACACTTTATTACTGAATATGTGAAAAAGTATGAAGGAATTGTTCAAACGGAACCGGAGCCGTTTTTACATTTAACCCCTATACAGTCCCAGCTATCTGCTTTGCTGAGACCCAACCAAGCCCAGAGGGGAATACGATACCAAATGACGCCTTCTATAAGCTTTTTCAGTGGTTCTTAGCTCCTCACACATGCATCTGCATGCCTTGCTCTCCAAAAACAACTGCGCATTAGTGGCGCGAAAATGAGGCTCTGCCTATGACTAGAAAAGGCCCCCATCTGAAAAAGGTGTCCAATACAGTGCCTGCCGTTTTTTTAAACAATCCCCAAGATTATAATAACTATTAAGAGTTATAATCTGCAAAATATGCTTAGTAAAGTAATCGTTTTAGCCCAGAAAAATGTCTACCAGTTTTTTATGCCCTTATGAAGCCCTTTATTCTTTTACTTAATCTAAGAAAATGGCTTACCGGTCCCCATAGGGGAAATGACAGCCTTCCAGCATTACATAGTCTTGTTAGAATTGTGGCCAGTCATACCTCAAGCAGAAAAGTCTGCCAACTGTTTCCCCCAACTGAAGTTACTTCATCTCAACAGTCCTGTGTGGAAACAGCAATCGATTTTAGTAACGTTTGCTAAAATCATCTTCCTCTTACAAACAGAAATCTTCATCTCTTTTCTGTTTCAGAGTAAATAGTACATACCAGCACTATTTTAAAATAACAAACACTTGATTGAAGGATAAAAACTACATTTAAACACCAAAAAATTCTTAACCATCTCCGTGGAGATGTTGCCTGTGCAACGGCAAAGAGAATGACTGGGGTAGGCGGAGCCTAGGAGGGATCATGTGACCAGCTTTGCTGGGCTCTTTGCCATTTCCTGTTGGGAAAGAGAATATCCCACAAGTAAGGATGACGCCGTGGACCGGACACACCTATGTTGGAGAAAAAGGATGTATGGTCAGTTTCTGTTACACGATAATATAATTTCCTAAATTAGGATCAATGAGTGGAGGGTGTGGTTTCCTTGGAATACTGATAAAATTAAGATTTTATATTCTCTTCCTGAAGCTATTCCTGCTGGGATAAGTCACATACGTAGGAAGCAGGTGTTTCCTACCTAAACCGAAGGATAATATTACCATTTGATGGTTATTTGAGCCTTTTAACATTTGAATATTAGGGCGAACAACAACCGTAAAACGTATGCTATTGCAATACTTTGAGAATTATTAATGCTTATTCTCTAACAGTGAAGTCTAGAACCAAGACAGGGACTGCACTAATTTCCTTCAAAGATCTTAAGATGGTTGTAAAGTTGCTATTGTGGCAATGAATCTATGTATTTCTAAACTTCAAGCAAAGCATGATGTACTCTGTAGCGCCCCCCCAATTGATAAGGCTCTGGGTAACAGATGAGGGATCCAAGGTTAATGTAGGTTTCCTTTCTTTTGAAGGAAGGCTATCTGGACCTTGGTCATGAAGCTTTTATAACTTTTAGAAGCCTTCATGCTTTCTGAAGGAAATCTGCTTTGCAATGTGTTTGTCCCATCACATAATTTCTTTGACCCAAACAAAGTTCTTACAATACAAGAATATAAAATTAAGTAAAGCAATGTGCTATAATATACTTGAGAAGATAAGGAGTATCTCATTAAGAACATTTTTTCTCTACTGTCATAGGATGTTTTGCCCAGTTCTACAGCCCTGCATTGTGAACACATTTGCCTAGTCAAAAGATTAAAACTATAATTGCAGAATTTCTGTATTCTATACTTTGATGGGTGAATACTTGCATGGTCTCCTTGTGTTAATTTATTACAAAAGCTGTAATTTGTATTAGTAAGCCAGCAAAGACCCAAGAAGATCTATATTTAGTTTGGTCTGGCAACTTCACCTGAGACACACTCATAGAATTTCAGAAGGTGGATACCTAATCTTCCATTGTTTGGAAATCATCATAAGTCTCACTCAGGACCTGATGATCAAAACTTGTAGTCATGAAAAGAAATCACGGAAAAACTTTGGGGTTTACTTCTAGGCATTTTATTGTAATGTAGAC
This sequence comes from Bombina bombina, assembly GCF_027579735.1. NCBI lineage: Eukaryota > Metazoa > Chordata > Amphibia > Anura > Bombinatoridae > Bombina > Bombina bombina. The sequence continues at coordinate 92,190,572 of NC_069506.1, forward strand.
GTCTCTCTTCAATCTAGAACCCTGCATAGCTAGATAAACAGCTCTCAAGCTAAAATTTGCCTTTCTAAAATTCTTTGAGGGACCTTTCCATATTGATGAGACTTTATATAATCTCACCAGACAGCTTTTAGATCATTGAGGCCCAGAGTGAGAACTACAAACATGTGGAGAGCAAGATGCTTCGTTGATAAACTTGTTTCACAGACAGCAAACCAACTGGAAAAAGGAGTAATCCATTTTAATTTAGTAGACAGCATTTCTAGAGCTAAATTTCTGAATAACCAAGTTCTAGTTTTTTCTTTCAGAACAAAAGATTATTCTAGTCATGCAGATAGGTAGAGAAGGGGATTCCAGGTTGGTCCTCATTTAAGAGTTTGGTTTATGTAGCTTGTATTCACAGCTTGGAAGTTGGGCTTATCTTATAGTAAAATTAGACTGACATGCAAGGCACATGCACAATTATCTTTTTGTCTCTTGTGGTCTAAGTCATTAAAGGGACATGAAACCCAAAAATTTTCTTTCATGATAGAGGTAGAGCACACCATTTTAAACAACTTTTCAATTAACTTCTATTAGCAAATTTGCTTAATTTGTTTGGTATCCATTGTTGAAGGAGAAGCAATGCACTATTGGGAGCTAGCTGAACACATCAGGTAAGCCAATGACAACAGTCATATATGTGCAGCCACCAATCAGCAGCTAGCTCCCAGTAGTGCATTGCTGCTCCCAAGCCTAGTTAGATATGATCTTCAAAAAAAGGATACAAAGAGAAGGCAGCAAATTAAATAATATAAGTAAATTGAAAAGTTGTTTGAAATTGTATGCTCCATTTGAATAATGAAAGAACATTTTTGGGTTCCATGTCCCTTTAAGCAGCTATTCACTTGAATTACAGAGGTAACAAGCAGAAAATGCCTATGCATTCTCTATGATTTTTAAAGCTACATCTGTAATAACAAAACCTTTGCTTCCCTTTATATTTCTTTTCTAATTAACATCAATCCCCTTTAAACTTAAAGCAAGAAGAATGAAAAGCATTTTGGATAGGATTAATATATTTTAACATGAAAAAACAAGGACAGTGTTGATTAAACTGAAACCCTTTTCTGCTAATAAGTCACAATAATGAGGAATACACAACCCAAAAGCATAGCAAGGATATAACTAGGGCAGGACTGGTCTGTGACACAATGCAGAAATTACGTGAAGAGAACATACCAAGGGAATACCCAGACAATCACTTCTGGCTCTTACAAGGTCCCTAGTGGGTGCTAACAAGGCTTTGTATAAGACTTTACCAATTAGAACACAACCAAAGTTTAAACAAAACCCAGACAAACTCTTGAGTTTATTGAACTAGCCTATCAGGACCTAAAGAGCTACAGGAAAACCTGACAAGATAGCGGCAAGAACTAGCAGTGACAGGAGGCCATATTATGAGATATCACTATGTTCTTTACTCATCTCTACAAAACAATAAAATGTAGTCTTAAAGGGACACTCAGGTTAAATTAAATTTTCATGAGTCAGATAGTGCATGTAATTTTAAACAACTTTCCAATTTACTTCCATTAAAAAAAAATGTGCAGTCTTTTCTATTTACAATTTTTTTTTTTTTTTTTTTTTATTGTTTCAACTTTTTTTTTTTTTTTTTTATTTATTTTTTATTGAGGTATTCAAAGTAGGCATACAAACAGTATAAGTATACAAAGAGAGAAGATGTCATACAGTTAGTTGCTACATATTATTCAAGGAGAAATATGCAATCCAGCTTAGTTTAACAACAAAGTGGTAGTCCTTCCACACATCTTGTAGGAAAATAATACACAGTCAGACATCCAGGTTAATAAGTAATGCCTATACAAAAGGGAACCTTCCCTAACTAGCACAAGAGGTCACTTTTGGACCTAAAGCAAGGGAACATATATGGAAGTAAGGGTAGGTAAAGTGGAATAGAGAGACCACTCTTGGATCTCAGAGTTATGACCTCAAATTTTATTATTTAGTTTTCTGTGGCGATAATATATGCTGTAAATAAAATGTTAGAAAGTAACATAGTTACTGGAGCTAACTGGCGGTATTCCTATATAGTTATTGGAGCTAACTGGCGGTATTCCTATATATTTGCTAGGCGGGGGGAAAAATAAAATTACCTTTCCAATTGGATGAGTTTACCATGAGAATCTAGGATATAAAGACACAAGTGGAATCTTATCGTGGATGTCACTTCAACATCAGAGGAGTTAAATAAAATTGTGGGTAAGAATGCATGTCTTATGGTATACAGGGTTATGATAAAAAAGTATTAGAGAAAAGATCATAGAGGGCATGCGCCTATATATTAAAAGCTATGCAGTTTTAGGGCAAATGCCTTGGGCAGCAAAATGATATAAAATTAATTGGTAGGGGTATCTGGCGGAAAGAGAATGGAGATATATTCTGCACTGCATGTATAACCTATTATGAAAATGAATTGAGGCTTCTTGACAGGGATTATTATTAGAGCAGCTATCTCAGACATAAATCCACACATAAGACATCTATTTATCTCTAAACAAATATAGGATCTCGCCATCCCGGCCGCAAACAGCGAGATCCAGGGCATACTCATGGGAGACAAGGGGTAGACGTTCTTAGATACAGCAAGGGTAATAGTAGTAAGAAATAACATTGGTGCAAGGTGGAAGAGAGTAAATATATTTGACCTGCAAATACATATTAGGAGAGGGTTCAATTACTGTATCTAGTTGTATGCACCCAAAACTTCCTTGCTTAGCTATTCTATCCCTCTTGTCCAGTCTCAGTCTAATGAATGCTGTATAAGAATATATATACATGGAATTTAACTAATGTTAGTATATGGCTACATTTGAACTGCAGAAAATATATGGAATAAACTTGCAGTATGTATTGCTAATGTTAACAAGTAATTCTAAGATGAATATCTTCAGCTTGCTACTCTGCATACTTTATGAGACCTCATGCTGATAGATACAGAACCGCTGTAGTGGTTTTAAACATCAAAATATATAAGAAAAAGGTAGCTAGGAACCATGCAACACAAAAGTTATAGATACATTAATTTGTCCTGTATGGATACGGTAGTCCAGCATTCACTGTATAATGCAATATGTGACCATTATCTAGATGTATGAGAAACATTTGCCAATGTTCCATTTTCACAATTATTTCCAGCTAGAGACTGAATTCTGAAAAGGCACTATTTACAATTTTTGAGTCACCAGATCCTACTGAGCATGTGCAAGAATTCACAAACTATACGTATTTGCATTTGTGATTGGCTGATTGCTATCACATGGTACAAGGGGAGTGGAAATAGACATAACTTTGAAATTCGTTATAAAAAAAATCTACTACTCATTTGAAGTGCTATTGCATTGTCTTGTTATCTTGCATTTGTTGATTATGCAAATTGAATGTGTTGACTGGTCCTTTAAGGAAATATAATACGACCATACTCCAAACAAACAGAACTAAAGCCAGCAGGTGGCAGATAAGTCTTAAAGTTTGGAAAGTTTTCCAATTGGAAACTTATAAACGACAAAAAAAAATAAAAAATACACACACGGCTCAAAATTTCACGCCCTAAGATACTAGCCAGCCCAAAATGTTACAACTTTGAATACCACCCACTACACCCCCCCCTTTGTATATGTTTAGCCAATGTGAAACACCTTTTTGTGCAGTAATATTTTAATATTGTTTTTGTTTTATACCATAGATTAATGCTACATACAGTTATAAATGAACAAAAACAAGTGCATAGCAGTTAGCAACATTAGCTAGAGTTCTGGGGAAGACAAGAGCTAGACAGAAAAAGGAAGTTGTCAAACTGAGAGAAAGCAGAGTGTTGATGTTAATGTGAGGTCATAGCAGACCTGGAAAAATTGTTTTATAATTATTATCTCTCATCTATCTTTCTCCACTTCCTTCTCGTTTTTCCCCCTCTCTTCTCTCTCAGGCCATATCTTCTCTTTACACTCTCTCAAATCTCTTCATTCTTTCTCAATGCTATCTTTTTCTCCACTGACTTTTCCTCTCCAATCTCTTTCTGCCTCTGTTTACCCTCTCAGAAGTAAAAGGTGAGTTTAAAATCCTCCACTACGCACAAAATAGAGAGAAAATAACTCATTGTGTAGTTCATTAACAAATCTAGAAAGGCCAGAAGGCTTGTTTTTCCCACAGAAAACCTCTGAATTACATTGTTTCCAATGCAGCAAAAAATTCTGCGTAATATATGCAAATAAGGTTCACAATGACACACCTTTTTACTTCAAGTTTGCTTTTCAGCAGATTCCCTTTACGCCAAAGCATTGCTGTTCACACAGCTTATAAGCTTAGCTAGGGTTAGTGCAGTGATTCATAACCATCCCAAGACAGACTGTTTCGTAGCAAAATAAAACATTTATAATTTGCATATCTTACCCAGAATCCTTTGCTGCATTGGAAATAATATAATGCAGAGGTTTTTTGTGGTAAAAACAAGCCTTCTGGCCTGTCTAGATTTGTTAATGAACTACACACAATGGGTTATTCTCTCTCTCTCTATATATATAAAACAGAATTTATGCTTACCTGATAAATTACTTTCTCTTGCGGTGTATCCAGTCCACGGCTTCATCCTTTACTTGTGGGATATTCTCATTCCCTACAGGAAGTGGCAAAGAGAGCACACAGCAGAGCTGTCCATATAGCTCCCCCTCTAGCTCCGCCCCCCAGTCATTCGACCGAAGGTTAGGAGAAAAAGGAGAAACCATAGGGTGCAGTGGTGACTGTAGTTTAAACAAAAAAATTATTTACCTGACTTAATTGCCAGGGCGGGCCGTGGACTGGATACACCGCAAGAGAAAGTAATTTATCAGGTAAGCATAAATTCTGTTTTCTCTTGCAAGGTGTATCCAGTCCACGGCTTCATCCTTTACTTGTGGGATACCAATACCAAAGCTTTAGGACACGGATGAAGGGAGGGAACATGACAGGTACCTTAAACGGAAGGCACCACTGCTTGCAAAACCTTTCTCCCAAAAATAGCCTCCGAAGAAGAAAAAGTATCGAATTTGTAAAACTTGGCAAAAGTATCAAGTGAAGACCAAGTCGCTGCCTTACAAATCTGTTCAACAGATGCCTCATTCTTGAAAGCCCAAGTGGAAGCCACAGCTCTGGTAGAATGAGCAGTAATTCTTTCAGGAGGCTGCTGGCCAGCAGTCTCGTAAGCCAACCTGATGATGCTTTTCAGCCAGAAGGAAAGAGAGGTAGCAGTCGCTTTCTGACCTCTCCTCTTACCAGAATAAAGGACAAACAAGGATGATGTTTGTCTGAAGTCTTTAGTTGCATGTAAATAGAATTTTAAAGCACGAACCACATCAAGATTGTGTAGCAGGCGTTCCTTCTTTGACGATGGGTTAGGACACAGAGTAGGAACTATTATTTCCTGGTTAATGTTCTTGTTAGAAACAACCTTAGGAAGAAAACCAGGTTTGGTACGCAACACAACCTTATCTGCGTGAAACACCAGGTAAGGTGAATCACACTGTAAAGCAGAAAATTCTGAAACTCTCCGAGCAGAAGATATAGCTACCAAAAACAAAACTTTTCAAGATAATAACTTGATATCTATGGAATGTAAAGGTTCAAACGGAACCCCTTGAAGAACTGAAAGAACTAGATTAAGACTCCATGGCGGAGCCACAGGTTTATAAACAGGCTTGATTCTGACTAGAGCCTGAGCAAACGCTTGAACGTCTGGTACCTCTGCCAGACGCTTGTGTAAGAGAATAGACATAGCAGATATCTGTCCCTTTAAGGAACTAGCTGACAATCCATTCTCCAATCCTTCTTGGAGAAACGATAAATATTCTGGGAATCCTAATCTTACTCCATGAGTAACCCTTGGATTCACACCAACAAAGATATTTTCGCCATATCTTATGGTAGATTTTCCTGGTGACAGGTTTTCTAGCCTGTATCAGAGTATCTATAACTGACTCAGAGAAACCACGCTTTGACAGAATTAAGCGTTCAATCTCCAAGCAGTCAGACGCAGAGAAACTAGATTTGGATGCTTGAATGGACCCTGTATTAGAAGGTCCTGCCGCAGTGGCAGTGTCCATGGTGGAACAGATGACATGTCCACTAGGTCTGCATACCAAGTCCTGCGTGGCCACGCAGGCGCTATCAGAATCACTGAAGCCTTCTCCTGCTTGATTCTGGCGACCAGACGAGGGAGAAGGGGAAACGGTGGAAAGACATAAGCCAGATTGAAGGACCAAGGCGCTGCTAGAGCATCTATCAATACCGCCTTGGGGTCCCTGGACCTGGATCCGTATAGAGGAAGTTTGGAGTTCTGACGGGACCCCATCAGATCCAACTCTGGAGTGCCCCATAGCTGAGTCAGCTGAGCAAAAACCTCCGGGTGGAGTTCCCACTCCCCCGGGTGAAAAGTCTGAAGACTTAGAAAATCCGCTTCCCAGTTGTCCACTCCTGGGATGTGAATTGCTGAGAGATGGCAGGAGTGATCCTCCGCCCACCTGATTATTTTAGATACTTCCTTCATCGCTAAGGAACTCTTCGTTCCCCCCTGATGATTGATGTAAGCTACAGTCGTGATGTTGTCCGACTGAAATCTGATGAATTTGGCCGCAGCTAGTTGAGGCCATGCCTGAAGCGCATTGAATATCGCTCTCAGTTCCAAAATGTTTATCGGGAGAAGAGATTCTTCCCGAGACCATAGGCCCTGAGCTTTCAGGGAGTCCCAGACTGCACCCCAGCCTAACAGGCTGGCATCGGTCGTTACAATGACCCATTCTGGTCTGCGGAAACATGTTCCCTGAGACAGATGATCCTGAGACAACCACCAGAGAAGAGAGTCTCTGGTCCTCTGGTCCAATTGTATCTGAGGAGACAAGTCTGCGTAATCCCCATTCCACTGTTTGAGCATGCACAGTTGCAGTGGTCTGAGATGTATTCGAGTAAAAGGAACTATGTCGATTGCCGCTAACATTAATCCGATTGCCTCCATGCACTGAGCTATAGATGGCTGAGGAATGGAATGAAGTACTCGGCAAGTAGTTAAAAGCTTTAACTTTCTGACCCCTGTCAGAAATATTTTCATTTCTACCGAATCTATTAGCGTTCCCAGGAAGGGAACCCTTGTGACCGGGGACAGAGAACTCTTTTCGATGTTCACCTTCCACCCGTGAGACCTTAGAAAGGCCAGTAAAATCTCTGTGTGAGCCTTGGCTCTGGGAAAAGACGACGCCTGAATTAGGATGTCGTCTAGATAAGGCGCTACTGCTATGCCCTGCGGTCTTAGCACCGCCAGAAGGGAACCTAGCACCTTTGTGAAAATTCGGGGAGCAGTGGCCAAACCGAAGGGAAGAGCCACGAACTGGTAATGCTTGTCCAGAAAAGCGAACCTGAGAAACTGGTGATGATCTTTGTGGATAGGGATATGTAGGTACGCATCCTTTAAATCCACGGTAGTCATATATTGACCTTCCTGGATCATTGGTAAGATCGTTCGAATGGTCTCCATCTTGAATGACGGGACTCTGAGGAATTTGTTTAGAATTTTTAGATCCAGGATTGGTCTGAAAGTTCCTTCTTTTTTGGGAACCACAAACAGGTTTGAGTAAAAGCCCGTTCCTTGTTCTGCAATTGGAACTGAACATATCACTCCCATCGCGAGTAGATCTTCTACACAGCGTAAGAACGCCTCTTTCTTTGTCTGGTCTTAAGACAGACAAGAAATGTGGAACCTTCCCCTTGGAGGGGAATCCTTGAGTTCTAGAAGATATCCCTGGGTAACAATCTCTACTGCCCAGGGATCGTGAACATCTCTTGCCCAAGCCTGAGCGAAGACAGAGAGTCTGCCCCCTACAAGATCCGGTCCCGGATCGGGGGCTACCCCTTCATGCTGTCTTGGTAGCAGCTGCAGGCTTTCTCTTGTTAAGTGTATCCAGTACACAGATCATCCATTACTTATGGGATATTCTCCTTCCCAACAGGAAGTTGCAAGAGGATCACCCACAGCAGAGCTGCTATATAGCTCCTCCCCTAACTGCCATATCCAGTCATTCTCTTGCAACCCTCAACAAAGATGGAGGTCGTAAGAGGAGAGTGGTGTTTTATACTTAGTTTATTTCTTCAATCAAAAGTTTGTTATTTTTAAATGGTACCGGAGTGTGCTGTTTATCTCAGGCAGTATTTAGAAGAAGAATCTGCCTGCATTTTCTATGATCTTAGCAGAAGTAACTAAGATCCATGGCTGTTCTCACATATTCTGAGGAGTGAGGTAACTTCAGAGAGGGAATGGCGTGCAGGTTATCCTGCAATAAGGTATGTGCAGTTAATATTTTTCTAGGGATGGAATTTGCTAGAAAATGCTGCTTATACCAGATTAATGTAAGTAAAGCCTTAAATGCAGTGATAGCTACTGGTATCAGGCTTATTAATAGAGATGCATACTCTTATAAAAATGTAATATAAAACGTTTGCTGGCATGTTAATCGTTTTTATATATGTTTGGTGACAAAACTTATTGGGGTCTAGTTTTTTTCCACATGGCTGGTTTGATTTCTGCCTAGAGACAGTTTCCTGAAGCTTTCCACTGTTGCAATATGAGTGGGAAGGGCCTATTTTAGTGCTTTTCTGTGCAGATAAAAATACTGACAGAGACATTCAGCTTCCCTCTGCATGATACAGGACATCTCTGAAGGGCTCAAAAGGCTTCAAAGTCGTGTTTGAGGAGGGTAACAATCACAGTAGACTGTGGCAGTTGTGACTGTTTATAAAACGTTTTTGTCATTTATTATTCTGTTTTTGTTATTAAGGGGTTAATCATCCATTTGCAAGTGGGTGCAATGCTCTGCTGACTTGTTACATACACTGTAAACATTTTGTTAGTGTAACTGCCTTTTTTCACTGTTATTTCATATTTTGTCAAAATTTGTTTCTCTTAAAGGCACAGTAACGTTTTTTATATAGCTTGTTAACTTGCTTTAAAGTGTTTTCCAAGCTTGCTAGTCTCATTGCTAGTCTGTACAAACATGTCTGAAACAGAGGATACTTGTTCATTATGTTTAAAAGCCATGGTGGAGCCCCATAGGAGAATGTGTACTAAATGTAATGATTTCACCTTAAACAGTAAAGATCAGTCTTTATCTATAAAAGAATTGTCACCAGAGGGGTCTGTCGAGGGGGAAGTTATGCCGACTAACTCTCCCCACGTGTCGGACCCTTCGCCTCCCGCTCAAGGGACGCACGCTAATATGGCGCCAAGTACATCAGGGACGCCCATAGCGATTACTTTGCAGGACATGGCTGCAATCATGAATAATACCCTGTCAGAGGTATTATCCAGATTGCCTGAATTGAGAGGCAAGCGCGATAGCTCTGGGGTTAGACGAGATACAGAGCGCGTAGATGCTGTAAGAGCCATGTCTGATACTGCGTCACAATATGCAGAACCTGAGGACGGAGAGCTTCAGTCTGTGGGTCACGTCTCTGATTCGGGGAGACCTGATTCAGAAATTTCTAATTTTAAATTTAAGCTTGAGAACCTCCGTGTATTGCTTGGGGAGGTATTAGCTGCTCTGAATGACTGTGACACAATTGCAGTGCCAGAGAAATTGTGTAGGCTGGATAAATACTATGTAGTGCCGGTGAGTACTGATGTTTTTCCAATACCTAAAAGGCTTACAGAAATTATTAGTAAGGAGTGGGATAGGCCCGGTGTGCCCTTTTCCCCACCTCCTATTTTAAGAAAAATGTTTCCAATAGATGCCACTACACGGGACTTATGGCAGACTGTCCCTAAGGTGGAGGGAGCAGTTTCTACTTTAGCAAAGCGTACCACTATCCCGGTTGAGGACAGTTAGAGGGTTACCTTAAGAAAATGTTTATTCAACAAGGTTTTATTTTACAGCCCCTTGCATGCATTGCGCCTGTCACTGCTGCGGCGGCGGCACTCTGGTTTGAGGCCCTGGAAGAGGCCATCCATACAGCTCCATTGACTGAAATTGTTGACAAGCTTAGAACTCTTAAGCTAGCTAACTCATTTGTTTCTGATGCCATTGTTCATTTGACTAAACTAACGGCTAAGAATTCCGGATTCGCCATCCAGGCGCGTAGGGCGCTATGGCTCAAATCCTGGTCAGCTGATGTGACTTCAAAGTCTAAATTACTCAACATTCCTTTCAAGGGGCAGACCTTATTCGGGCCTGGTTTGAAAGAAATTATTGCTGACATTACTGGAGGTAAGGGTCATACCCTTCCTCAGGACAGGGCCAAATCAAAGGCCAAACAGTCTAATTTTCGTGCCTTTCGAAATTTCAAGGCAGGTGCAGCATCAACTTCCTCCGCTTCAAGACAAGAGGGAACTTTTGCTCAATCTAAGCAGGCCTGGAAACCTAACCAGTTCTGGAACAAAGGCAAGCAGGCCAGAAAGCCTGCTGCTGCCTCTAAGACAGCATGAAGGAACGGCCCCCTATCCGGCGACGGATCTAGTAGGGGGCAGACTTTTTCTCTTCGCCCAGGCGTGGGCAAGAGATGTTCAGGATCCCTGGGCGTTGGAGATCATATCTCAGGGATATCTTCTGGACTTCAAAGCTTCCCCTCCACAAGGGAGATTTCATCTTTCAAGGCTATCTGCAAATCAGATAAAGAAAGAGGCATTCCTACGCGGTGTGCAAGACCTCCTAGTAATGGGAGTGATCCATCCAGTTCCGCGGACGGAACAAGGACAGGGTTTTTATTCAAATCTGTTTGTGGTTCCCAAAAAAGAGGGAACCTTCAGACCAATTTTGGATCTAAAGATCTTAAACAAATTCCTCAGAGTTCCATCTTTCAAAATGGAAACTATTCGGACCATCCTACCCATGATCCAAGAGGGTCAGTACATGACCACAGTGGACTTAAAGGATGCCTACCTTCACATACCGATTCACAAAGATCATCATCGGTTCCTAAGGTTTGCCTTTCTAGACAGGCATTACCAATTTGTAGCTCTTCCCTTCGGGTTGGCTACAGCCCCGAGAATCTTTACGAAGGTTCTGGGCTCACTTCTGGCGGTTCTAAGACCGCGAGGCATAGCGGTGGCTCTGTATCTAGACGACATCCTGATACAGGCGTCAAGCTTTCAAATTGCCAAGTCTCATACAGAGATAGTTCTGGCATTTCTGAGATCGCACGGGTGGAAAGTGAACGAGGAAAAGAGTTCTCTATCCCCACTCACAAGAGTCTCCTTCTTAGGGACTCTTATAGATTCTGTAGAGATGAAAATTTACCTGACAGAGTCCAGGTTATCAAAGCTTCTAAATGCTTGCCGTATTCTCCATTCCATGCCCTCCGGTGGCTCAGTGTATGGAGGTGATCGGCTTAATGGTAGCGGCAATGGACATAGTGCCATTTGCGCGCCTACATCTCAGACCGCTGCAATTATGCATGCTAAGTCAGTGGAATGGGGATTACACCCCTCTGCTAAATCTGGATCAAGAGACCAGAGATTCTCTTCTCTGGTGGTTGTCTCGGGTCCACCTGTCCGAGGGTTTGACCTTACGCAGGCCAGATTGGACAATTGTAACAACAGATGCCAGCCTTCTAGGTTGGGGTGCAGTCTGGAACTCCCTGAAGGCACAGGGATCGTGGACTCAGGAGGAGAAACTCCTTCCGATAAATATTCTGGAGTTAAGAGCAATATTCAATGCTCTTCTGGCTTGGCTTCAGTTAGCAACACTGAGGTTCATCAGATTTCAGTCGGACAATATCACGACTGTGGCTTACATCAACCATCAAGGGGGAACCAGGAGTTCCCTAGCAATGTTAGAAGTCTCAAAAATAATTCGCTGGGCAGAGACTCACTCTTGCCACCTGTCAGCAATCCATATCCCAGGCGTGGAGAACTGGGAGGCGGATTTTCTAAGTCGTAAGACTTTTCACCCGAGGGAATGGGAACTCCATCCGGAGGTGTTTGCTCAATTGATTCATCGTTGGGGGCAAACCAGAGTTGGATCTCATGGCGTCTCGCCAGAACACCAATCTTCCTTGTTACGGATTAAGGTCCAGGGACCCAGAAGCGACGCTGATAGATGCTCTAGCAGCGCCTTGGTTCTTCAACCTGGCTTATGTGTTTCCACCGTTTCCTCTGCTCCCTCGACTGATTGCCAAAATCAAGCAGGAGAGAGCATCGGTGATTCTAATAGCGCCTGCGTGGCCACGCAGTACCTGGTATGCAGACCTAGTGGACATGTCCTCCTTTCCACCATGGACTCTGCCTCTAAGACAGGACCTTCTAATACAAGGTCCTTTCAATCATCCAAATCTAATTTCTCTGAGACTGACTGCATGGAGATTGAACGCTTGATTCTATCAAAGCGTGGCTTCTCCGAGTCAGTCATTGATACCTTAATACAGGCACGAAAGCCTGTTACCAGGAAAATCTATCACAAGATATGGCGTACATATCTTTACTGGTGTGAATCCAAGAATTACTCATGGAGTAAGGTTAGGATTCCTAGGATATTGTCCTTTCTCCAAGAGGGTTTGGACAAAGGATTATCAGCTAGTTCCTTAAAGGGACAGATTTCTGCTCTGTCTATTCTTTTGCACAAGCGTCTGGCAGAAGTTCCAGACGTCCAGGCATTTTGTCAGGCTTTGGTTAGAATTAAGCCTGTGTTTAAACCTGTTGCTCCCCCATGGAGCTTAAACTTGGTTCTTAAAGTTCTTCAAGGAGTTCTGTTTGAACCCCTTCATTCCATTGATATTAAGCTTTTATCTTGGAAAGTTCTGTTTTTGATGGCTATTTCCTCGGCTCGGAGAGTCTCTGAGCTATCTGCCTTACAATGCGATTCTCCTTATCTGATTTTTCATGCAGATAAGGTAGTTCTGCGTACCAAACCTGGGTTTTTACCTAAGGTGGTTTCTAACAAGAATATCAATCAAGAGATTGTTGTTCCATCATTGTGTCCTAATGCTTCTTCAAAGAAGGAACGTCTTTTACATAATCTGGACGTAGTCCGTGCCTTGAAGTTTTACTTACAAGCTACTAAAGATTTTCGTCAAACATCTTCCCTGTTTGTCATTTATTCTGGACAGAGGAGAGGTCAAAAAGCTTCGGCAACCTCTCTTTCCTTTTGGCTTCGGAGTATTATACGCCTAGCCTATGAGACTGCTGGACAGCAGCCCCCTGAAAGAATTACAGCTCATTCTACAAGAGCTGTGGCTTCCACCTGGGCCTTTAAAAATGAGGCCTCTGTTGAACAGATTTGCAAGGCCGCGACTTGGTCTTCGCTTCACTCTTTTTCAAAATTTTACAAATTTGATACTTTTGCTTCTTCGGAGGCTGTTTTTGGGAGAAAGTTTCTTCAGGCAGTGGTTCCTTCTGCTTAATCCCTGCCTTGTCCCTCCCATCATCCGTGTACTTTAGCTTTGGTATTGGTATCCCATAAGTAATGGATGATACGTGGACTGGATACACTTAACAAGAGAAAACATAATTTATGCTTACCTGATAAATTTATTTCTCTTGTAGTGTATCCAGTCCACGGCCCGCCCTGTCATTTTAAGGCAGGTCTAAAATTTAATTAAACTACAGTCACCACTGCACCCTATGGTTTCTCCTTTCTCTGTTTGTTTCGGTCGAATGACTGGATATGGCAGTTAGGGGAGGAGCTATATAGCAGCTCTGCTGTGGGTGATCCTCTTGCAACTTCCTGTTGGGAAGGAGAATATCCCATAAGTAATGGATGATCCGTGGACTGGATACACTACAAGAGAAATAAATTTATCAGGTAAGCATAAATTATGTTTTTTGGCCTGTTTACCCTTGTTCCAGCCCTGGTAAGGCTTCCCTCTTGCTTTGCAGCTGTAGAGGCTGAAGCCGGACCACTCCTGAAGTTACGAAAGGAACGAAAATTAGCTTTGTTTCTAGCCTTGAAGGGTTTGTCCTGAGGCAGAGCATGGCCCTTTCCCCCAGTGATTTCTGAAATAATCTCGTTCAACTCTGGCCCGAAAAGGGTCTTCCCCTTGAAAGGGATGTTTAACAATTTAGATTTGGACGACACATCGGCCGATCATGACTTGAGCCAAAGCGCTGAATTTTTTGCTGCTAACTTAGCTAATTGCAAGGCGGCATCCGTGATAAAAGAATTAGCCAGCTTTAGAGCCTTAATTCTATCCATAATTTCGTCATATGAGGTCTCAGTCTGGAGCGATTCCTCCAGCGCCTCAAACCAGAAAGCCGCTGCAGTAGTTACCGGAATAATGCAGGCAATGGGTTGGAGAAGGAAACCTTGTTGAACAAATATTTTCTTAAGTAAACCTTCTAATTTTTTATCCATAGGATCTTTAAAAGCACAACTGTCTTCAATTGGTATGGTTGTGCGCTTAGCAAGAGTAGAAACCGCTCCCTCAACCTTAGGGACCGTCTGCAACGAGTCCCGTCTGGGGTCATTTATTGGGAACATTTTCTTAAAAATGGGGGGGGGGGGGGAAACAAAAGGGACACCTGGCCTATCCCACTCCCTAGTAACAATATCCGCAACCCTTTTAGGGATCGGAAACGCATCAGTGTAAACAGGGACCTCTAGATACTTGTCCATTTTACACAATTTCTCTGGGACCACCATAGGATCACAATCATCCAGAGTGGCTAATACCTCCCTAAGCAATACGCGGAGGTGTTCCAGTTTAAATTTAAACGCTAATGAATCTGATTCTGCCCGCTGAGAAACCTTTCCTGAGTCAGAAATTTCTCCTTCAGACATCACATCCCTCACTGCCACTTCAGAGTGTTGTGAGGGTACATCAGATAAACCTCCCAAAGCTTCTGACTGCTCATAATCTGTTCTTAAAACAGAGCTATAACGCTTTGTAGGAAAAACTGGCAGTTTGGATAGAAATGTCGCAAGGGAATTATCCATGACTGTCGCTAATTGTTGTAATGTAATAGGGGCCAATGCACTAGAGGTACTAGGCATCGCTTGCGCGGGCGTAACTGGTGGCGACACATGGGGAGAGGAAGGCGGGCTATTCTCGTTACCTTCCGTTAGAGAATCATCTAGGGCTACATTTTTAAGTGACACAATATGATCTTTAAAGTGTATAGACACATTAGTGCACTTGGAACACAATTTTAGAGGGGGTTCCACCATGGCTTCTAAACACATAGAGCAAGGTCTCTCCTTAGTGTCAGACATGTTTAACAGACTAGTATTGTTCATAAGCAGGCTTAGAAACACTTAATTCAAATAAAATTTACAATTTGAAAAAAACGGTACTGTGCCTTTAAGAAATAAAAAACGCACACAATTTGACCAAACTGTGAAAAATGATCCAATCTCTCTGAAATTGGATTTACCACATGAGCTTAATGCCTTAAAATGATTGCACAGCGAATTTCAACTCGATTAACCCCTTAATGCCCAAACCGGAGCAACCTAAAGTTGACAACCGGTTAACAAACTACAGCACCTTGCCACAGCTAACTGCTGTGGCCCTACCTGCCCCTGGGGATTAGATTGGTGGGAAATAAGCCTCTATGAAGTCCTCAAGTAGTCTTTGGACCCTCCACGTGAAGCTGCATGAAGCTGTCTGCAATATCAACTGCTCAACTGAGTCGCGAAATTTAGGCCCCCTCCCTCTCCACTCCGGAGTTGTGGGGCCTTCAAAACCCCAAATAGGTGTCTAATCATATGCCATGTGGAAGATAACCCCATGTAACACACCAAAGTGCATAAAAAACGTCTATAATGATTATTTTTTCCCATTAAATAATCGATTGCCCTGTAACAGTGTCCACCAGCCTATTGAGCCCTGTTAAGTAAGCCTTCCTTCTATACTGAGTCTTAGAACATGGCTTACCTTCCCCACATGGGGATTCTTGTCAGTCTTCTAGCATTACTGAGTCTTGACTAGAAAAAGATGACTGAACATACCTTATAGCAGTTAAGCCTGCAAACTGTTTCCCCCAACTGAAGTTTTCTGGTACTCCTCAGTCCTGTGTGGGAACAGCAATGGATTTTAGTTACAACATGCTAAAATAATTTTCCTCTCAGCAGAATTCTTCATCACATTTCTGCTAGAGAGTAAATAGTACAAACCGGTACCATTTAAAAATAACAAACTCTTGATTGAAGATATAAAACTACAAATCTAACACCACATTCACTTTACCCTCCCGCAGAGTGGCCCTGCTGTCAGAGCTGGCAAAGAGAATGACTGGAGGGCGGAGCTAGAGGGGGAGCTATATGGACAGCTCTGCTGTGTGCTCTCTTTGCCACTTCCTGTAGGGAATGAGAATATCCCACAAGTAAAGGATGAAGCCGTGGACTGGATACACCTTGCAAGAGAAATAGATATATATATATATATATACACACACATACACACACAGAGATGAGGTTTAAATAGAGTTTTGTTCATGATGAAAAAATTGTGTTTTCTGGGGGGTTTTGAAGATAAAAATTTTTTTTTGACAAAACTAAAATACCCCTTATTGACACTGCAATGAACTGGTAATAGTTTGATTACTCAAGTTTTTGGCTAACAAACAACATTTTAAATGTATAACAAATAATCTAAAGAAGACTGTGTAGGACTTGAAGCTGAGGGATATAGTCTGCATTGTAAAAGAACAAGCCTAATGTGATAGGAGAGCTGTCTTCTCACATACAAGCACTTCTGGGTAAAAATTATATATGACAGCTCAGGTGCTGAATTCTTGCCAGCTGGAGAGAGAAATCTAATCAGGGTCCTCTCCAAGTGAAATCACAGACGGGATTGTAAGAATAAAATAAGTCTCCTGTGCCTGGAATAAGAGCAATGTGTGCAGGAAAATGCTCACAAGAGACCAGAAAATAAGAATATATGAGATGTACTTAACCTTTTCATATCCAATACTGGAGCTTCACATGGATATAGGAATTACATTTTTTTTTTTTTACTGACCACCTGAATAAAATTTAAGTCAATATTAAAATTAGTTTATATTGGATTTTCTATGTTTGTTGCACAAATTATTATATGTTAAAATTATGCAATTAAAGGGACAGGAAACGTATCCGAATCATGTATGACATTTTTAAGAACATTCTATGGGGATAGGGATAAACTGGCACTACACTGGTTTTAAGTAAGAAAAAGAATCATTAGATTCCGGTGCTACCCCTTGGAAACAATTGGTTAACAAAAGGGAGAAAAAGGATAGACAGGGGTTTATATAGCACTCATACTTACTTATGTGGGTATGAAGTTAGTTAAAAAAAACTATACTTTAATTATTTGTTTAAAAGATATGGGGTAACAACCCCTACCGTTACACACAAACCACTACCTAATATCATGAAACTAAACTAAACTAAAAACAAGCCAACAGTCACTTCTCTGTTTCCTGGCCGATAGCAGGAAACGTCGGCATCAGGTGGCTGAAGTGACTGACCGGCAATATACAAAATATTTAGAGCAAACGCGTTTCGGCTATGACCTAGCCTTTCTCAATGCTATATTTTGCTGACAGTTAGTGAACCCGAGGCTGCCGGGTGAGCGGACTTTTAAACCCATTCTCGGACCGAGAATTAGCCAATTGGGTGAGTCTTTGAGAAGACGCCTTCTTAGTATCCAATGGTTACGCTGGGTGAGAGACGCCTACACACCTGATTGGACTATATGGCTGAGAAGTGTATTGGGTATGTCACGCATGCGTGTTACTCCACTAATAGCCTCTATAGAGGATCACTTGTATGACAACTGCTATATTTCCAAACAATATATATCTATGTTAATTAAACAAGTAAGTATCGTCTTCCAACGTAACCCATTCAAAACCTAAACTTAAACAATATTATACTCACACGATTCCAGTATAGCGATTATTATGTGCCCAAGCTTAAATAGTGCTATACCGTTATAAAGTTTTTACAGCACTAATAACAGCCACAATACTAATATTAGCCATATGTTAAACCAAATAATGCTAACCACTGTACATTAAAAGCTTTATTCTGATGATAAAGAATTATCACATAAGTATCTGGCCAAACTAAAGTATATTGGGTTACACACTTGGTTATAATAATTCCCACAAAAAATAATAATATTTCTTGGAATTTATGTGGGTATGATCCAATTTATAACCTCCATATATAGCGATAGTAATTGGTGTGAAAAGTGAGTTCTTAGGCTTAATCCTCACTAGTTTATCACCAAATGTCTGCTTAATAATGTACAGGTGACGCAATGGTATTACGTCTAAGGCTACAATATTGGTTTTTAATTCCGCTATTAATGGCATTAATATGATACTTGGGTAACCACAGACTTAGAATCCTACGGAAAATATCTTTTAATAATTATTGATTATTTACATTGTGGTTCTAAAAGAAAAAGTTTACTTAGATATATATTTTCTTTCTGGGTCCCAATCTGTACACACATAGTATTGACCAGATATCCTAGATCTTGAGGATCCTGGTCAGGCATATATTATGCACAGACTGGGACCAGCAAGCAGTGCTATAACGTTCCATACAAAAAGTGATCTCTTGCTGCTATACATCTCATCAGATATATACCCAGTAATTGTTGTATTCATTCATACCATGAGGCATGACGGTATTTAAATTGAAAACCCATTTGGTTTCCAACTGTAACAATTTATCCTCAGTGTTGCCTCCTCTTATTCCGGGCTTCAATTTCTCTAGACCCCAACATTTTAGGGCATTAGGTTTCCCATTATGACATTGTAAGAAATGCCTAGCGACACTGGTAATTTGTTTAGATTTGTCTACATCTCTTTGAGCTGTTCTAATATTACTTAGGTGTTCAGTTATACGTGTACACATACTCCTTGTTGTCATTCCTATGTAATATAAATTGCAGCTACAGGATATACAGTAGATAACATTTGTACTTTGACAATTTATATGTTGTTTGATATTACAGGTTCTTCCAAATCTATCCACTATTTTTTGTTTTTTAACCATGTGTTGGCATACTGAACAGTGTCCACATGCTATGGAGCCCTCATATATAGGTAATTTCTTAGCATTTCTATCATAATGGCTTGTAACCAGTGTATCCTTGATATTTCTAGCACGTCTGTATGTCACTAGTGGCTTCTCTGTTATTAAGGGTTTTAATAGATCATCCCTAGTTAGGACATGCCAATGTTTAGTCAGGATCTCGATGATTTGATCACTTTGTGCGGAATAAGTGGTAATACATCTTAAGGGGGTATTTTTCTCCTTAATTTTAGGGGTGAGTAATTCTGTTCTATCTTTAAGTAATGCTCTGTTATATGCTCTGGCAAGCAATTTTTTTGAATAGCCTCTTTCCAGTAACCTTTGTCTTAGTTCTCTAGCAGCTATTTTAAAATTCTCAATGGTGCTACAATTTCTCCTTAAGCGTATATATTCGCCCATCGGTAGTCCTCTAATAGTAGCAGGATGATGATGACTGCTTGCATGCAAAATATTATTAGTGGACGTGGGTTTCCTATATGCTTCAGTCACAATTGAATTATCAGTTTTTTCAATTGTGAGATCCAAAAACTCTACTTTAGACTTTTGTATATTGGATGTAAGATATAGTCCAAACGGGTTTTCATTTAGTGTTGTAATGAGATCATGTAGGAGATTCTCAGGACCATTCCATATAAATAGAATGTCATCTATATATCTGGACCAGTGGGAGATATATTTGGTGAGATGTTTAAGATTGTCATTAAACACCACAGTTTCCTCCCACCAGCCCAGATATATATTAGCGTAGGTTGGGGCACACGCAGTGCCCATCGCTGTCCCACAGGTCTGTAAATAGAACTTATCATCGAATACGAAGAAATTATGAGTTAGAATAAACTCTATCATATTCAATAAAAATTCTTTAACCTCCTCACTCATACTGGTATTTTGATTAAGAAAGTGTGACACCGCTCTACATCCCCAATGTGTTTTTATACTCGTGTAGAGCGATTCCACGTCACAAGTTACCAGTACTGAATTGCTGTCAATGTTGATCTCATTAAGTTTGTTTAACAAATGCATCGTATCTTTGGTGTGCGATGGAAGTGATTCAACAATATATCTTAATCTTGCGTCTATGTATTTGCTGGCTTTTTCAGTAAGGGAGCCTATTCCAGACACTATTGGTCTGCCTGGTGGTTTACGTGCATCCTTATGTATTTTGGGCAGCAAATACAAAGTAGCTGTTTTTGGTTCTTTTACTTCTAGAAATTTAAATTCCTTCTGATCTATAACACCATTGTCAAGGGCTGAACGAATCAATTTATTATAACTGTTGAGAAACATCTCTGTAGGGTTACATAGAAGTGGCTTGTAATTAGATGAATTGTTAAGCTGACGTAATGCTTCCTCCCTATACATCGTGTCAGGCCAAACAACAATGTTGCCGCCTTTGTCACTGCTTTTTATTTGTAAACCTTCCATATTTTTCAATTGTTTCAGGGCTTTAATTTCTTCATTAGATAGATTATGATTGTTAATGCCACTATTGTCCTGTATGTCTAAAATATCTTGACATACAAGATTAAGAAAGGTCAGTGTATTATATGACGTATGATTAGGAGGTACAAATTTGGACTTAGTTTTTAAGATAGTTCGCCAACTAGTGTCCTCATGGTCAGAATTACAGCTAATGGCTTCATCTAACAAAGCAATTAAATCATTAATGGCAGCTTGATCATTAGCATTAAAGGTGTCAGATTCAGAGTTACTGAAGTATTTTTTAAGGAGAATTTTCCGAGTGAATAAGTGAATATCCTTTATAGCCTCAAATTTGTTCAAATTTGGTGTGGGTATGAATGATAAGCCTCTTTTTAGGACAGATATTTGTGCATTAGAGAGAGTAACATCAGAGAGATTAATTATGTTCAATTCTGGAATGTCTACTTCTTTTTGTGTTGTGATTTGTGACTGAATTTTACTTGTCTGCGGGTTCTGGTTCCGATTTTTGCGGCCCCTTCTGGTTCTCCGCCTAAAGGGATATTGGTGTTATTAATTTTATGAGGTACAATTCTATTTTTCAGAATAGTTCTAGGTAAGGTTTCGCCATCAGATAAATCTACATCTGTACTATCACCTTCTCTGTCTGATGTGTCTGCATCTAGACTAGCTGTCTTGTTCTGCCCCCAAGAGTAGATTGTATCAGAAGAATAATCATTGAGATCTCTATCAATCTTACGTTCTTTCCTCTCTGAAATAAAACGTGCAAACTTCTCAACTTCTCCCTTAGTTTTATTATATGACTTTTGAAAATCTTCATTTAATTCATATTGTTTAAGTTCATCGCACAGCTTAGAAATGCCCTCATTAATATCATTTAATTTATCTAATTCATATTCAGTTAGATATCCCATTAATTTAAGCGAGCATTCAGTCAGGGCACTTTCCCATTTGATTTTAAATTCAGGTTTATAATCATTGAAAGAGGGAAACAATTTCAATCTTAGGCCTCTTGGAATGACACTGTTATCTTTATAAAAATTGTACATTCCTATATTCCATTGCTTCTTTATCTGTTTCCTTCTAATTTTTTTAAGATTCTTTAAAGAATCAGACCATTCCACAGAACTGTTACTCTCTGTAGTACTTTTATTTCTAAGTTCAGCTGTAAGATTTGTTATATCTTTAGTCCATTGGAGCATTTCTGCCCCTAAATCGAAAGAGGCCATAATTCAAAGTGTGTCTTTTTAAGTGTGTGCTCTAGTTTAAGAGAGAAATGTGAGTACAATTCTCACATACGAAATTACAATCTATGGGGATAGGGATAAACTGGCACTACACTGGTTTTAAGTAAGAAAAAGAATCATTAGATTCCGGTGCTACCCCTTGGAAACAATTGGTTAACAAAAGGGAGAAAAAGGATAGACAGGGGTTTATATAGCACTCATACTTACTTATGTGGGTATGAAGTTAGTTAAAAAAAACTATACTTTAATTATTTGTTTAAAAGATATGGGGTAACAACCCCTACCGTTACACACAAACCACTACCTAATATCATGAAACTAAACTAAACTAAAAACAAGCCAACAGTCACTTCTCTGTTTCCTGGCCGATAGCAGGAAACGTCGGCATCAGGTGGCTGAAGTGACTGACCGGCAATATACAAAATATTTAGAGCAAACGCGTTTCGGCTATGACCTAGCCTTTCTCAATGCTATATTTTGTTGACAGTTAGTGAACCCGAGGCTGCCGGGTGAGCGGACTTTTAAACCCATTCTCGGACCGAGAATTAGCCAATTGGGTGAGTCTTTGAGAAGACGCCTTCTTAGTATCCAATGGTTACGCTGGGTGAGAGACGCCTACACACCTGATTGGACTATATGGCTGAGAAGTGTATTGGGTATGTCACGCATGCGTGTTACTCCACTAATAGCCTCTATAGAGGATCACTTGTATGACAACTGCTATATTTCCAAACAATATATATCTATGTTAATTAAACAAGTAAGTATCGTCTTCCAACGTAACCCATTCAAAACCTAAACTTAAACAATATTATACTCACACGATTCCAGTATAGCGATTATTATGTGCCCAAGCTTAAATAGTGCTATACCGTTATAAAGTTTTTACAGCACTAATAACAGCCACAATACTAATATTAGCCATATGTTAAACCAAATAATGCTAACCACTGTACATTAAAAGCTTTATTCTGATGATAAAGAATTATCACATAAGTATCTGGCCAAACTAAAGTATATTGGGTTACACACTTGGTTATAATAATTCCCACAAAAAATAATAATATTTCTTGGAATTTATGTGGGTATGATCCAATTTATAACCTCCATATATAGCGATAGTAATTGGTGTGAAAAGTGAGTTCTTAGGCTTAATCCTCACTAGTTTATCACCAAATGTCTGCTTAATAATGTACAGGTGACGCAATGGTATTACGTCTAAGGCTACAATATTGGTTTTTAATTCCGCTATTAATGGCATTAATATGATACTTGGGTAACCACAGACTTAGAATCCTACGGAAAATATCTTTTAATAATTATTGATTATTTACATTGTGGTTCTAAAAGAAAAAGTTTACTTAGATATATATTTTCTTTCTGGGTCCCAATCTGTACACACATAGTATTGACCAGATATCCTAGATCTTGAGGATCCTGGTCAGGCATATATTATGCACAGACTGGGACCAGCAAGCAGTGCTATAACGTTCCATACAAAAAGTGATCTCTTGCTGCTATACATCTCATCAGATATATACCCAGTAAAGGTTAAAAAACAAAAAATAGTGGATAGATTTGGAAGCACCTGTAATATCAAACAACATATAAATTGTCAAAGTACAAATGTTATCTACTGTATATCCTGTAGCTGCAATTTATATTACATAGGAATGACAACAAGGAGTATGTGTACACGTATAACTGAACACCTAAGTAATATTAGAACAGCTCAAAGAGATGTAGACAAATCTAAACAAATTACCAGTGTCGTTAGGCATTTCTTACAATGTCATAATGGGAAACCTAATGCCCTAAAATGTTGGGGTCTAGAGAAATTGAAGCCCGGAATAAGAGGAGGCAACACTGAGGATAAATTGTTACAGTTGGAAACCAAATGGGTTTTCAATTTAAATACCGTCATGCCTCATGGTATGAATGAATACAACAATTACTGGGTATATATCTGATGAGATGTATAGCAGCAAGAGATCACTTTTTGTATGGAACGTTATAGCACTGCTTGCTGGTCCCAGTAATGTAAATAAGTAATGTAAATAATCAATAATTATTAAAAGATATTTTCCGTAGGATTCTAAGTCTGTGGTTACCCAAGTATCATATTAATGCCATTAATAGCGGAATTAAAAAACAATATTGTAGCCTTAGACGTAATACCATTGCGTCACCTGTACATTATTAAGCAGACATTTGGTGATAAACTAGTGAGGATTAAGCCTAAGAACTCACTTTTCACACCAATTACTATCGCTATATATGGAGGTTATAAATTGGATCATACCCACATAAATTCCAAGAAAACAGAATTTATGTTTACCTGATAAATTACTTTCTCCAACGGTGTGTCCGGTCCACGGCGTCATCCTTACTTGTGGGATATTCTCTTCCCCAACAGGAAATGGCAAAGAGCCCAGCAAAGCTGGTCACATGATCCCTCCTAGGCTCCGCCTACCCCAGTCATTCGACCGACGTTAAGGAGGAATATTTGCATAGGAGAAACCATATGTTACCGTGGTGACTGTAGTTAAAGAAAATAAATTATCAGACCTGATTAAAAAAACCAGGGCGGGCCGTGGACCGGACACACCGTTGGAGAAAGTAATTTATCAGGTAAACATAAATTCTGTTTTCTCCAACATAGGTGTGTCCTGTCCACGGCGTCATCCTTACTTGTGGGAACCAATACCAAAGCTTTAGGACACGGATGAAGGGAGGGAGCAAATCAGGTCACCTAAATGGAAGGCACCACGGCTTGCAAAACCTTTCTCCCAAAAATAGCCTCAGAAGAAGCAAAAGTATCAAATTTGTAAAATTTAGAAAAAGTGTGCAGTGAAGACCAAGTCGCTGCCTTACATATCTGATCAACAGAAGCCTCGTTCTTGAAGGCCCATGTGGAAGCCACAGCCCTAGTGGAGTGAGCTGTGATTCTTTCAGGAGGCTGCCGTCCGGCAGTCTCATAAGCCAATCGGATAATGCTTTTAATCCAGAAGGAGAGAGAGGTAGAAGTTGCTTTTTGACCTCTCCGTTTACCAGAATAAACAACAAACAAAGACAAAGTTTGTCTGAAATCCTTAGTAGCTGCTAAGTAAAATTTGAGAGCACGAACTACATCCAAGTTGTGCAACAAACGTTCCTTCTTTGAAACTGGATTAGGACACAAAGAAGGCACAACTATCTCCTGGTTAATGTTTTTGTTAGAAACAACTTTTGGAAGAAAACCAGGTTTAGTACGCAAAACCACCTTATCTGCATGGAACACCAGATAAGGAGAAGAACACTGCAGAGCAGATAATTCTGAAACTCTTCTTAGCAGAAGAAATTGCAACCAAAAACAAAACTTTCCAAGATAATAACTTAATATCAACGGAATGTAAGGGTTCAAACGGAACCCCCTGAAGAACTGAAAGAACTAGGTTGAGACTCCAAGGAGGAGTCCAAATTTTGTAAACAGGCTTGATTCTAACCAGAGCCTGAACAAAGGCTAGAACATCTGGCACAGCTGCCAGCTTTTTGTGAAGTAACACAGACAAGGCAGAAATCTGTCCCATCAAGGAACTTGCAGATAATCCTTTTTCCAATCCTTCTCGAAGGAAGGATAGACTCTTAGGAATCTTAACCTTGTCCCAAGGGAATCCTGCAGATTCACACCAACAGATATACCAAATTATGTGGTAATTTTTCTGGTTACAGGCTTTCAGGCCTGAACAAGAGTATTAATAACAGAATCTGAGAACCCTCGCTTTGATAAGATCAAGCGTTCAATCTCCAAGCAGTCAGCTGGAGTGGGTCGAACGGACCTAGAACAAGAAGGTCTCGTCTCAAAGGTAGCTTCCATAGTGGAGCCGATGACATATTCACCAGATCTGCATACCAAGTCCTGCGTGGCCACGCAGGAGCTATCAAAATCACCGACGCCCTCTCCTGATTGATCCTGGCTACCAGCCTGGGGATGAGAGGAAACGGCGGGAACACATAAGCTAGTTTGAAGGTCCAAGGTGCTACTAGTGCATCCACTAGAGCCGCCTTGGGATCCCTGGATCTGTACCCGTAGTAAGGAACTCTGAAGTTCTGACGAGAGGCCATCAGATCCATGTCTGGAATGCCCCACGGTTGAGTGACTTGGGCAAAGATTTCCGGATGGAGTTCCCACTCCCCCGGATGCAATGTCTGACGACTCAGAAAATCCGCTTCCCAATTTTCCACTCCTGGGATGTGGATAGCAGACAGGTGGCAGGAGTGAGACTCCGCCCATAGAATGATTTTGGTCACTTCTTCCATCGCTAGGGAACTCCTTGTTCCCCCCTGATGGTTGATGTATGAACTTGGCCCTCGCTAGCTGAGGCCAAGCTTTGAGAGCATTGAATATCGCTCTCAGTTCCAGAATATTTATCGGTAGAAGAGATTCTACCCGAGACCAAAGACCCTGAGCTTTCAGGGATCCCCAGACCGCGCCCCAGCCCATCAGACTGGCGTCGGTCGTGACAATGACCCACTCTGGTCTGCGGAAGGTCATCCCTTGTGACAGGTTGTCCAGGGACAGCCACCAACGGAATGAGTCTCTGGTCCTCTGATTTTCTTGTATCTTCGGAGACAAGTCTGAATAGTCCCCATTCCACTGACTGAGCATGAACAGTTGTAATGGTCTTAGATGAATGCGCACAAAAGGAACTATGTCCATTGCCGCTACCATCAAACCTATCACTTCCATGCACTGCGCTATGGAAGGAAGAGGAACGGAATGAAGTATCCGACAAGAGTCTAGAAGTTTTGTTTTTCTGGCTTCTGTCAGAAAAATCCTCATTTCTAAGGAGTCTATTATAGTTCCCAAGAAGGGAACCCTCGTTGACGGAGATAGAGAACTCTTTTCCACGTTCACTTTCCATCCGTGAGATCTGAGAAAGGCCAGGACAATGTCCGTGTGAGCCTTTACTTGAGGAAGGGACGACGCTCGAATCAGAATGTCGTCCAAGTAAGGTACTACAGCAATGCCCCTTGGTCTTAGCACCGCCAGAAGGGACCCTAGTACCTATGAGAAAATCCTAGGAGCAGTGGCTAATCCGAAAGAAAACGCCACGAACTGGAAATGCTTGTCCAGGAATGCAAACCTTAGGAACCGATGATGTTCCTTGTGGATAGGAATATGTAGATACGCATCCTTGAAATCCACCTTGGTCATGAATTGACCTTCCTGGATGGAAGGAAGAAGTGTTCGAATGGTTTCCATCTTGAACGATGGAACCTTGAGAAACTTGTTCAAGATCTTGAGATCTAAGATTGGTCTGAACGTTCCCTCTTTTTTGGGAACTATGAACAGATTGGAGTAGAACCCCATCCCTTGTTCTCCTAATGGAACAGGATGAATCACTCCCATTTTTAGCAGGTCTTCTACCCAATGTAAGAATGCCTGTCTTCTTATGTGGTCTGAAGACAACTGAGACCTGTGGAACCTCCCCCTTGGAGGAAGCCCCTTGAACTCCAGAGAATAACCTTGGGAGACTATTTCTAGCGCCCAAGGATCCAGAACATCTCTTGCCCAAGCCTGAGCGAAGAGAGAGAGTCTGCCCCCCACCAGATCCGGTCCCGGATCGGGGGCCCGCATTTCATGCTGTCTTGGTAGCAGTGGCAGGTTTCCTGGCCTGCTTTCCTTTGTTCCAGCCTTGCATAGGTCTCCAGGCTGGATTGGCTTGAGAAGAATTACCTTCCTGCTTAGAGGACGTAGCCCTTGGGGCTGATCCGTTTCTGCGAAAGGGACGAAACTTAGGTTTATTTTTGGTCTTGAAAAGACCTATCCTGAGGAAGGGCGTGGCCCTTGCCCCCAGTGATATCAGAGATAATCTCTTTCAAGTCAGGGCCAAAGAGTGTTTTCCCCTTGAAAGGAATGTCAAGCAATTTGTTCTTGGAAGACGCATCCGCTGCCCAAGATTTTAACCAAAGCGCTCTGCGCCACAATAGCAAACCCAGAATTTTTTCGCCGCTAACCTAGCCAATTGCAAGGTGGCGTCTAGGGTGAAAGAATTAGCCAATTTAAGAGCACGAATTCTGTCCATAATCTCCTCATAAGAAGAAGAATTACTAATAATCGCCTTTCCTAGCTCATCAAACTAGAAACACGCGGCTGCAGTGACAGGGACAATGCATGCAATTGGTTGTAGAAGGGAACCTTGCTGAACAAACATCTTTAGCAGACCTTCTAATTTTTTATCCATAGGATCTTGGAAAGCACAACTATCTTCTATGGGTATAGTGGCGCGCTTGTGTAGAGTAGAAACCGCCCCCTCGACCTTGGGGACTGTCTGCCATCAGTCCTTTCTGGGGTCGACTATAAGAAAACAATTTTATAAATATGGGGGGAGGTACTAAAGGTATACCGGGCCTGTCCCATTCTTTACTAACAATGTACGCCACCCGCTTGGATATAGGAAAAGCTTCGGGGGGCCCCGGGGCCTCTAAGAACTTTTCCATTTTACATAGTGGTTCTGGAATGACCAGATAATCACAATCATCCAAATTGGATAACACCTCCTTAAGCAGAGCGCGGAGATGTTCCAACTTAAATTTAAAAGTAATCACATCAGGTTCAGCCTGTTGAGAAATGTTTCCTGAATCTGAAATTTCTCCCTCAGACAAAACCTCCCTGGCCCCCTCAGACTGGTGTAGGGGCCCTTCAGAAACCATATCATCAGCGTTCTCATGCTCTACAGAATTTTCTAAAACAGAGCAGTCGCGCTTTCGCTGATAAGTGGGCATATTGGCTAAAATGTTTTTGATAGAATTATCCATTACAGCCGTTAAATGTTGCATAGTAAGGAGTATTGGCGCACTAGATGTACTAGGGGCCTCCTGTATGGGCAAGACTGGTGTAGACGAAGGAGGGGATGATGCAGTACCATGCTTACTCCCCTCACTTGAGGAATTATCTTGGGCATCATTTTTACTAAAATTTTTTATGACATAAAATACATATAGTTAAATGAGAAGGAACCTTGGTTTCCCCACAGTCAGAACACAATCTATCTGGTAGTTCAGACATGTTAAACAGGCATAAACTTGATAACAAAGCACAAAAAACGTTTTAAAATAAAACCGTTACTGTCACTTTAAATTTTAAACTAAACACACTTTATTACTGCAATTGCGAAAAAGTATGAAGGAATTGTTCAAAATTCACCAAAATTTCACCACAGTGTCTTAAAGCCTTAAAAGTATTGCACACCAAATTTGGAAGCTTTAACCCTTAAAATAACGGAACCGGAGCCGTTTTTATATTTAACCCCTTTACAGTCCCTGGAATCTGCTTTGCTGAGACCCAACCAAGCCCAAAGGGGAATACGATACCAAATGATGCCTTCAGAAAGACTTTTCTATGTATCAGAGCTCCACACACATGCAGCTGCATGCCATGCTGTCCTCAAAAACAAGTGCGCCATACCGGCGCGAAAATGAGGCTCTGACTATGATTAGGGAAAGCCCCTAAAGAATAAGGTGTCTAAAACAGTGCCTGCCGATATAATCATATCAAAATACCCAGAATAAATGATTCCTCAAGGCTAAATATGTGTTAATAATGAATCGATTTAGCCCAGAAAAAGTCTACAGTCTTAATAAGCCCTTGTGAAGCCCTTATTTACTATCTTAATAAACATGGCTTACCGGATCCCATAGGGAAAATGACAGCTTCCAGCATTACATCGTCTTGTTAGAATGTGTCATACCTCAAGCAGTAAGAGACTGCACACTGTTCCCCCAACTGAAGTTAATTGCTCTCAACAGTCCTGTGTGGAACAGCCATGGATTTTAGTTACGGTGCTAAAATCATTTTCCTCATACAAACAGAAATCTTCATCTCTTTTCTGTTTCTGAGTAAATAGTACATACCAGCACTATTTTAAAATAACAAACTCTTGATTGAATAATAAAAACTACAGTTAAACACTAAAAAACTCTAAGCCATCTCCGTGGAGATGTTGCCTGTACAACGGCAAAGAGAATGACTGGGGTAGGCGGAGCCTAGGAGGGATCATGTGACCAGCTTTGCTGGGCTCTTTGCCATTTCCTGTTGGGGAAGAGAATATCCCACAAGTAAGGATGACGCCGTGGACCGGACACACCTATGTTGGAGAAATATTATTATTTTTTGTGGGAATTATTATAACCAAGTGTGTAACCCAATATACTTTAGTTTGGCCAGATACTTATGTGATAATTCTTTATCATCAGAATAAAGCTTTTAATGTACAGTGGTTAGCATTATTTGGTTTAACATATGGCTAATATTAGTATTGTGGCTGTTATTAGTGCTGTAAAAACTTTATAACGGTATAGCACTATTTAAGCTTGGGCACATAATAATCGCTATACTGGAATCGTGTGAGTATAATATTGTTTAAGTTTAGGTTTTGAATGGGTTACGTTGGAAGACGATACTTACTTGTTTAATTAACATAGATATATATTGTTTGGAAATATAGCAGTTGTCATACAAGTGATCCTCTATAGAGGCTATTAGTGGAGTAACACGCATGCGTGACATACCCAATACACTTCTCAGCCATATAGTCCAATCAGGTGTGTAGGCGTCTCTCACCCAGCGTAACCATTGGATACTAAGAAGGCGTCTTCTCAAAGACTCACCCAATTGGCTAATTCTCGGTCCGAGAATGGGTTTAAAAGTCCGCTCACCCGGCAGCCTCGGGTTCACTAACTGTCAGCAAAATATAGCATTGAGAAAGGCTAGGTCATAGCCGAAACACGTTTGCTCTAAATATTTTGTATATTGCCGGTCAGTCACTTCAGCCACCTGATGCCGACGTTTCCTGCTATCGGCCAGGAAACAGAGAAGTGACTGTTGGCTTGTTTTTAGTTTAGTTTAGTTTCATGATATTAGGTAGTGGTTTGTGTGTAACGGTAGGGGTTGTTACCCCATATCTTTTAAACAAATAATTAAAGTATAGTTTTTTTTTAACTAACTTCATACCCACATAAGTAAGTATGAGTGCTATATAAACCCCTGTCTATCCTTTTTCTCCCTTTTGTTAACCAATTTTTAAGAACATGCAATTTTAAACAACTTTCAATTTACTTTTATTATAAAATATGCTTCATGTTCTTGTTATCCCGTTGCAACATCATTGCACTTCTGGCAGCTAGATGAACACATCTAGATAGCCAATCACAAGAGACAAAATGTGTGCAGGCACCAATCAGCAGCTAGCTCCCACTAGTGTAGGATATGTGTGTATTCATTTTTAACAACAGAGAGAGAATGAAACACATTTGAAAATATAAATGATTTTAAAAGCATCTTTAAATTACCTGCTTTAGCTGATTCTTGCAAGTTTAATTTTGACTTTCCTATCCCTTTTTATTTGTTCTTTGGATAGTTTAGCTAACATTTATTAATAACAGAAAATGTTAAAAATATTGCAAAGTATTACACTACCCCCATCTGGCTACTTAATGCCACCCAACTGGCAACATTTTCTGGAGGAGATCACTGCATAATGAAGCCATCACTACCTTTCCCTGCTTCAGTATATGGCAAGACACTAATAAAACGCTACTCGTAATGAAGAATTCAAAGAAACCAGAGAATAATATGCATTCTTTTAAATTTTAAAGGGACATGAAACCCACACATTTTCTTTCATTATTTAGGTAGAACATGCAATTTTAAACAACTTTCCAATGATCAAATGTGCTTCATTCTCTTGGTATTATTTGTTGAAGGAGCAGCAATGCACTACTGGATTCGAACTGAACACATGAGTGAACCAATGACAATCGGTATATATATGCAGCAACCAATCAGCAGCTAGAAACTAGGTTCTTTGCTGCTCCTGGGCTTTCCTAGATTAACCTTTCAGCAAAGTATAACAAGAGAAGGAAGCAAATTAAATAATAGAAGTAAATTGGAAAGTTGTTTAAAATTGCATGCTCTGTCTAAATCACGAAAGAAAAAAACAGAATTTATGCTTACCTGATAAATTACTTTCTCTTGCGGTGTATCCAGTCCACGGCTTCATCCTTTACTTGTGGGATATTCTCATTCCCTACAGGAAGTGGCAAAGAGAGCACACAGCAGAGCTGTCCATATAGCTCGCCCTCTAGCTCCGCCCCCCAGTCATTCGACCGAAGGTTAGGAGAAAAAGGAGAAACCATAAGGTGCAGTGGTGACTGTAGTTTAAACAAAAAAAATATTTACCTGACTTAATTGCCAGGGCGGGCCGTGGACTGGATACACCGCAAGAGAAAGTAATTTATCAGGTAAGCATAAATTCTGTTTTCTCTTGCAAGGTGTATCCAGTCCACGGCTTCATCCTTTACTTGTGGGATACCAATACCAAAGCTTTAGGACACGGATGAAGGGAGGGAACAAGACAGGTACCTTAAACGAAAGGCACCACTGCTTTGCAAAACCTTTCTCCCAAAAATAGCCTCCGAAGAAGCAAAAGTATCGAATTTGTAAAACTTGGCAAAAGTATGAAGTGAAGACCAAGTCGCTGCCTTACAAATCTGTTAAACAGAAGCCTCATTCTTGAAAGCCCAAGTGGAAGCCACAGCTCTGGTAGAATGAGCAGTAATTCGTTCAGGAGGCTGCTGGCCAGCAGTCTCGTAAGCCAACCTGATGATGCTTTTCAGCCAGAAGGAAAGAGAGGTAGCAGTCGCTTTCTGACCTCTCCTCTTACCAGAATAAACGACAAACAAGGATGATGTTTGTCTGAAGTCTTTAGTTGCTTGTAAATAGAATTTTAAAGCACGAACCACATCAAGATTGTGTAGCAGGCGTTCCTTCTTTGACGATGGGTTAGGACACAGAGAAGGAACTATTATTTCCTGGTTAATGTTCTTGTTAGAAACAACCTTAGGAAGAAAACCAGGTTTGGTACGCAACACAACCTTATCTGCGTGAAACACCAGGTAAGGTGAATCACACTGTAAAGCAGAAAATTCTGAAACTCTTCGAGCAGAAGATATAGCTACCAAAAACAAAACTTTTCAAGATAATAACTTGATATCTATGGAATGTAAAGGTTCAAACGGAACCCCTTGAAGAACTGAAAGAACTAGATTAAGACTCCATGGCGGAGCCACAGGTTTATAAACAGGCTTGATTCTGACTAGAGCCTGAGCAAACGCTTGAACGTCTGGTACCTCTGCCAGACGCTTGTGTAAGAGAATAGACAGAGCAGATATCTGTCCCTTTAAGGAACTAGCTGACAATCCTTTCTCCAATCCTTCTTGGAGAAACGATAATATTCTGGGAATCCTAATCTTACTCCATGAGTAACCCTTGGATTCACACCAACAAAGATATTTTCGCCATATCTTATGGTAGATTTTCCTGGTGACAGGTTTTCTAGCCTGTATCAGAGTATCTATAACTGACTCAGAGAAACCACGCTTTGATAGAATTAAGCGTTCAATCTCCAAGCAGTCAGACGCAGAGAAACTAGATTTGGATGCTTGAATGGACCCTGTATTAGAAGGTCCTGCCACAGTGGCAGTGTCCATGGTGGAACAGATGACATGTCCACTAGGTCTGCATACTGTGGCCACGCAGGCGCTATCAGAATCACCGAAGCCTTCTCCTGCTTGATTCTGGCGACCAGACGAGGGGGAAGGGGAAACGGTGGAAAGACATAAGCCAGATTGAAGGACCAAGGCGCTGCTAGAGCATCTATCAATACCGCCTTGGGGTCCCTGTACCTGTATCCGTAGAGAGGAAATTTGGAGTTCTGATGGGACGCCATCAGATCCAACTCTGGAGTGCCCCATAGCTGAGTCAGCTGAGCAAAAACCTCCGGGTGGAGTTCCCACTCCCCCGGGTGAAAAGTCTGAAGACTTAGAAAATCCGCTTCCCAGTTGTCCACTCCTGGGATGTGAATTGCTGAGAGATGGCAGGAGTGATCCTCCGCCCACCTGATTATTTTGGATACTTCCTTCATCGCTAAGGAACTCTTCGTTCCCCCCTGATGATTGAAGTAAGCTACAGTCGTGATGTTGTCCGACTGAAATCTGATGAATTTGGCCGCAGCTAGTTGAGGCCATGCCTGAAGCGCATTGAATATCTCTCTCAGTTCCAAAATGTTTATCGGGAGAAAAGATTCTTCCCGAGACCATAGGCCCTGAGCTTTCAGGGAGTCCCAGACTGCACCCCAGCCTAACAGGTTGGCATCGGTCGTTACAATGATCCATTCTGGTCTGCGGAAACATGTTCCCTGAGACAGATGATCCTGAGACAACCACCAGAGAAGAGAGTCTCTGGTCCAATTGTATCTGAGGAGACAAGTCTGCGTAATCCCCATTCCACTGTTTGAGCATGCACAGTTGCAGTGGTCTGAGATGTATTCGAGCAAAAGGAACTATGTCCATTGCCGCTAACATTAACCCGATTGCCTCCATGCACTGAGCTATAGATGGCTGAGGAATGGAATCAAGTACTCGGCAAGTAGTTAAAAGCTTTAACTTTCTGACCTCCGTCAGAAATATTTTCATTTCTACCGAATCTATTAGCGTTCCCAGGAAGGGAACCCTTGTGACCGGGGACAGAGAACTCTTTTCGATGTTCACCTTCCACCCGTGAGACCTTAGAAAGGCCAGTACAATCTCCGTGTGAGCCTTGGCTCTGGGAAAAGACGACGCCTGAATTAGGATGTCGTCTAGATAAGGCGCTACTGCTATGCCCTGCGGTCTTAGCACCGCCAGAAGGGAACCTAGCACCTTTGTGAAAATTCTGGGAGCAGTGGCCAAACCGAAGGGAAGAGCCACGAACTGGTAACGCTTGTCCAGAAAAGCGAACATGAGAAACTGGTGATCTTTGTGGATAGGGATATGTAGGTACGCATCCTTTAAATCCACGGTAGTCATATATTGACCTTCCTGGATCATTGGTAAGATCGTTCGAATGGTCTCCATCTTGAATGATGGGACTCTGAGGAATTTGTTTAGAATTTTTAGATCCAGGATTGGTCTGAAAGTTCCTTCTTTTTTGGGAACCACAAACAGGTTTGAGTAAAAGCCCGTTCCTTGTTCCCACAGAGTGGCCCTGCTGTCAGAGCCGGCAAAGAGAATGACTGGGGGGCGGAGCTAGAGGGGGAGCTATATGGACAGCTCTGCTGTGTGCTCTCTTTGCCACTTCCTGTAGGGAATGAGAATATCCCACAAGTAAAGGATGAAGCCGTGGACTGGATACACCTTGCAAGAGAAATTTGGGTTTCATGTCCCTTTAAGTCTCCACTGAATTTATAGTCACTAAAATGTTAAAACAGTGGTTTTCTATATCTTATCTTCTCTGCTGAGTGAAGCCTTGTATTGCGAGAATTGTAAAGTCCACATTTTTAGAGATAAATTTGCTTAAAAGGGGTTGATAATTAACAAAAGTATATTACAAAGTTTTCTTTACTACGCATAATTTAGCATTTTATATTATAATCTTTAAAAGTTATGGTAAACTTTAAAATCTTGAATCTAAGCGATATTTTACACTTCTAATGAAGATGTACTGTAACTTACTTTTTATTCTAGCCATGTCATTCTAATACTGACCACTTCAAAACTCTTACTTTTTTAAACTGTTCTCTAAATCGGTGCTCTATCTACAAAAAAAAGTTCAGTACGGCTAGAGTTTGTAAGTGAGCGGCCGGGGCACGGGGTATTAGAACGGCAAGGCTAGATTAAAAAGTAAGTACTTAGTAGCAGACAGCCAAATCAGTACTGAAACATAGCAGCAGAGGTAATAGGAGTAGAATGTTGATCTGTAAAGGGAAGCAGAAGACGAGTCACTGCGACCGAATTTACATTCTTCATTATGCTCTGAAGCGCCTTCCACTAAAGAAATCAAGCACATCATGCATCAACCACCTCCAATGGAGGCAAAGTTTAAAACTGAGGTATGGGTGAGGTGGAAGGGGTTTTATAGGCTTTTGAGGTTTGGGAAACTTTGCTTCCTCATGGTAGGAATGTATATCCCATCGTAACAGCTTGTGGACTCTCACCACCTATATAAAAGAAAAGTAAGTTACAGTGCATCTTTTTTAGAAGTGATCAATTAAAGTCCTTATAAAATATTGCTTAGATTCCCAACTTGATATTAAAAAGTAAAGTTTATCGTCATTTTAATGCAACAGCCGGCACCTAGCTTGCTCTCTTGCATGCATGGATGACTCACAAGAAGGATTATGTGCTGTCCGCTAGAAAAAGTTGTAGTTTTATAACACTAGAAAGTATATTACTCAGCATTATGCCATTCAATCATTTTTCATTGTGGTTAATATTATAAAATATAGTGTTTATATTAAACCCAAGAAAAATGAGCTTCCAGCTTCACACTCACAAGATCATGTGTATGTATCTGCTAGAACATGTGTTTCTAAGGAGAGACCATAATTATTTAAATAGTTTAACTTTAACCCCACTTGTTTCCAGACAAGTCTACTTCCATACTTTTAAGGAAGGTTATAATAATGGTACTTGTGGGTGTAAAGTCTGGTTCAGTGCAGTCTCTCAACACTGACCTCTGCATTTCCTAAGAATTACATGAATTTGTTTAGGGCATTTAGATGCAATCAAACAGAAATAAAAGCTGGAAAAGGAAAATCGAAGATAGAATTTAAGGGGCATAACATTCAATTTTTAAGTGCCAATGGTAAATATCAAATTGTGCACTACGTTGTAAACAAATCTGAATACATGTTTAAAATAAATAACTACCATCTTGTTTGCAAAATGTGCAGTACTTTATTTCAGAGCAACCCGCTTAGGGTGGCCACCTGTCTGGGAATGATCCGGACAGATCGAGTTTCTATTTGTGAGTCCTTGTTTGAAGCCAAGTCAGCCCAGGACATGCTAATGTCTGTGATCGGTGGTAAACATTAGCATTGTGCATTTGCAACATACTGATTATTCCTACAGTTATTTCTATTTTGCATGTGTGTGTGTGTGTGAGAAAAAGTGTGTGTGAGAGTGAGTGAGTCTTTGTGTGTGTATGTGTGAGAGCGTGTGCGAGAGAGAGTGTGAGAGCGTGTGAGAGCGTCTGTGTGTATGTGTGAGAGCGCACGAGCGAGAAAGAGCATTTGTGTGAGTGAGTGTGTGTGCGCGAGTGAGATAGTCTGTGTGTGTGAGTTAGAGACAGTGTGTGTGTAAGAGAGAGAGAGAGAGAGAGAGAGAGTGTGTAGGTGAGAGAGCGTGTGTCTGAGAGAGCGTCTTTGAATGTGTGTGTGTGTGTATGAGCGAGAGAGAGAGAGAGAGAGAGTAAGAGTCTCTTTCGAGTGTGTATGTATGTGTGAGAGGGAGAGTGAGAGAGTGTGAGAGAGAGTAAGTGAGAGTGTGCATGTGTATGTATGTGTGTGTGTGTGAGAGAGAGAGAGTCTGAGTGTGTGTGAGAGAGAGTGAGAGAGAGTGTGTATGTGTGTGAGAGAGAGAGATAGTGTGTGTGTGTGTGTGTGAGAGTGAGAGAGAGAGAGATAGAGTGTGTGTGTGCGTATGTGTGTGTGTGTGTGTGTGTGTGTGTGTGTGTGTAAGAGTGAGTGTATGTATGTGTGCGAGAGAGTGTGAGTGTGTGTATGAGAGAGAGAGAGTGTGAGTGTGTGTGTGAAAGAGTGAGTGTATGTATGTGTGTGAGAGTGTGAGTGTGTGTATGAGAGAGAGTGAGAGAGTGTGTGTGTGAGAGAGTGTGTGTGTGTGTGAGTGAGTGTGTGAGAGTGTGAGAGAGTGTGTGTGAGTGTGTGTGTGTGAAAGAGTGAGTGAGTGTATGTGTACATAATAATGTAGTATCTAATTTTTTACACTCATCTGCCTCCTGCCAGTAACTTATGTACCTGAAGAACACAAGGCAACGCCAGTTCTGGGAATCCAATAACATGGGCTTGTGTGTGCAGATATTCCAGTATCTGGTCATAGATTTGGTCAATGACTCCATCCTGTAAACAAAGAAAAAAGGAACAGTTATGCATCACAGACCACGTCATGTCATGTAAATGCCATCATGAGCATACTAACCAAAATAAGGACAGATACAGAAAAATACAAACTGAGCAACAACACTCACAGTAAATGTACAAAACGGAGAGAAAGCCGCCATCCTCTTCTCACATTTCCTCATAAAGAGGAGGTCCATTCTCATTGTTAGTACCTCTTAAGAGGTTTTTAAATAAAGTACACATTCATAGTAATTTCCTCATTGCACATGATGCAAATAGGCTATTTTGGAGATACTATATGTTGGCTGCCATTCTGAAACTCCTCATTTGAAAGACAGGATTGTTTCTTATGAATGAGTTTTATCTACACTGTTTTCAAAGCATTTCTATTGATGGTGTAAGCCTAAAGGCACCTTTGTACAAACCATCTTTTTTATACTTCTGCCGTCATAAATAATACACAAATTATCATTAAAGTAATGTATGTTGTCCCAATCTGGCTACTTCATAATGTCACCCAGCTGGCAACGTTTGCTCTTAAAAAAAAAAAAACACAAAAAAAGACACATTTTAATTTTATTTTATTTCTTTAACATTGTAAGCTCACAATTTTATCTAAATCTTGAGTTTAAAACCAACAAACCAATTACCAAAACCTTGCCTCAGTCTAGAGAACGCCTCAACAAATCCAGGCGCCAGGAGCCACTGTTTCTGGCTTCAAAATGAATGGGCTGGGTCCTAGATTTTGAACACCTTTGTTGAGCTCTGATCTAGATGCTGAATTATATAATTCTTTTAATTTTAATTTATTTTCCTATGGATTTTGCTTTTAATAAACATCTACATTTTACTTTTACTCATAAAACAAACAAAAAAACTGTACTATGATGTTCTATCATACATATGAAAGGGCAGCATTTAAGGGATTATGATACCCAAAAATTTTCTTATCATTCAAAGCATAACATTTTTAAAAAAATTCCAACTTACTTATATTATCAAATGTGCTTCGTTCTCATGTTCTTTGTTGAAGAGATACCTAGGTAGGCATCTGGAGCACTACATGACAGGAAATAGTGCTGAGATCTAGTGCTCTTGCAAATGGATAACATTCTTGCAAAATTGCTGCAATATAGTGCTCCAGACACAAACGCACCTGAGCTTTACATCCCTGCTTTTCAACCAAAGATACCAAACGAATAAAGCAAATTAGAAAGTTGTTTAAAACTGCATGCGTTATCTGAAACATGAAAGAAAAATTTGGGGTTTCATGTCTCTCTAAACATTAAAGTATTTTGCCTCAAAACAAGTAAAAACGATTAAAGAATTTAGTAACGTACCAACATCACTTGTGTATTTTGTACTAATGCTCAGTTAGCAGGAAGTGTCTATCAGCCAATAAACAATAACATAAACCGCCTATCAGTCATGGACCATTAGAAGGAAGTAAACAACAATTTATTTCAATTTAAAACTTTTAATTTTAAAAAAAGCCTTTGCTTGACATTTTTTCATGCAAATAAATAAATAAACACATTAAGAGACTGCTCTTATGAATGACATAAAATTTGTGAGCACAGTGTCCTCTTAAAGGTGCAGTTTACTCTTAAATTTTCTTCACTTTAATTTGTTCCCGATAATCCATTTGACCTACTTTATATCAGTAATTAAAATGGCCAAATAACCTGAGCTGAAATTTTCTATAATTAAAGTAATGGTAAACTCTCAATTTTTTTAAATCATACAAAGAGAAGCGCACTCACAGGAACGAACAGTCAGCTCAATAACATTGTTAGCCTGTTCTATGGCGTGCAGCTTCTTTTTAGCCCAGTAATGCTTTTCACAGAGTAGAACTTTCCTGTAGAATATCAGTCTGATCTTGACTTTAAAATCAGATCCGAAATGTTAGTGATTTTTTAAATGGCGTTTAACGCATCAGTTGTAATGAAGATGCCCTATAACTTACTTTTTAATATAGATATGAAATTCAAATACCTTGCACTACGCTGCCTACTTCAAAAGTCAATTTTTCTGTGAGCTAACGGTTTGAATTCCTGTCCAATCAGCGCTCTCCCCATATGGCACTTTTGTTGTAGCGCTGATTGGAGAACAATTAGCATTAGCAAGGAAAGATAGTACAGTAGTCATCATATTAGTAATGGACCGTAGGCTCATACGAGAAAACGTTCAAGTTCTTATGGGTCTGTAGTCCACTTAAATAGAGACAGGAAACAAGGCAAAGTACAACACAAAATGGATACAGAATAGAGAAAGTTAATACTGCAGATTTATCCGGTTTCGTTAGCAAAACTTTTCCACTTGAGAATAAACTAATAAACAAATAACTAACAAACAAAAATATAGTCATCAGCAGAAAACTATTGATGGGTTCAAATATTTTATATACTAAATTAAACCTAAAGAAACAACTTATCATACATTTTATATTCTGCTGCTGGTATAACAAGTTATTGGAAACCAATTTAACAGTAGACTGTCCCTTCAAGGAGAAGAACTGGGCCAAGTTGATTCTAAAGTACTAATCCTTAAGAAACTGGTTTTATGGTTTAGTATTTTCACTTCTTAAGCAGACAAATACTTTACCCTGAAGACTTTCTCTTGCAGGTTGGTGTTGGATAGCTTCAGGATCACAGCAAAGTTAATGGGCTTCACACTAATCCGACCTGGCTTCTTGTTAAAATTCACCATTTGAAAAATCTGCAAGGAAAAAAAATAATATTTATCCGAATCCTCAGATGCTTTATTAAAAATATAAAACAAATCCAAAAATAATTTCTTAGCCACATTATTAAGGAACAGCATTTGTTTTAGATTAGTACTAGACCCAGTCTTTGAAAAGCCAGTGATTATTTAAAAAAACAAAAAAAGGTGAAGTGTTACGTTTAAGTCAAAATATTCAAACTAAGCTCTTTTCAGCTATACAGAAACATTGTTAAAGGGACATTATACACTAGATTTTTCTTTGCATAAATGTTTTGTAGATGATCCGTTTATATAGCCTATACAGCTTGTATTTTATTATATAGGTTTTGCTCATTTTTAAATAACATTGCACTGATTTTCAGACTCCTAACCAAGCCCCAAAGTTTTATGAGAATACTGATCTATACCTACCCAGCTTGCTCCTGTTTGTGTAAAGAGTATTTTCATACGCAGAGGAAGGGGGGGGGGGGGTCTGAATATTTCCCACTTGCAGTGGGTGTTCTAGCTCAGTGATTTTTTACCTTTTTATTTTGCCGTGGCACACTTTTTTACATAAAAAAAAATCCTGTGGCACACCACCATCCCAAAATTTAAAAAAAATCACACATTGTAGCCTAATACAGCATATATATATATACACATACACACAAACACACACATACTGTATGTATTGTGCTGTTATGCCATGCCTCCTACAAACTACCCCTGCACTGGGAGTAAAAAACAAGCACACTGTTGTCAGTCTGCCGTGGCACACCTGAGGATCTCTCACGGCACACTGGTTGAAAAACACTGTTCTAGCTAATCCTTTTAACAAAGCTAAACTGGGAGTTTCTAAGTAAGTTTTTAAACTATTTTAAACTAGATTTTTATATCAGTATCTGTGCATATTATTCTTTATTGCAGTGTCTATTACATGCAGTTATATGAAAATTGGTTTATACTGTCCCATTAAAATCACAATGACCAAGGTTTTCTTAAAATCAATCATATTCAAAATGAACAGGTTCCCCTGTCAATTTGCAGTCGCTGACATTTCTCAAAAATATGAACTGGGCAGAAAGCCCGGTGCACCCATCAGAGAATGTAATGGATGTTACCCTTAAAACAATAAGGTGTTCATATATACAGATAAAGGGAATGGGAATCAGATTACAATTAGCAGGCATCGGACAATTGATGACATTTGCGTTTGTGTCAGTATGCAGTTCTTGTCCCAAACATCTGCATGAACACATGACATATAATTATGATTGCATAGGTCTGCTAATAGGAAGCATATTCTGCGACTTTCCCAGCAACATGTAGCTAAAATCAGGGGAGGTACATATGCTCAAATTATGCAAAGTAGCATTTATTTGGAAGTTGGTGCGGTGAAAGAAAGTGTCAGAAAACTCAACTAAGAATGAGCAATGCTTAAAGGGACATTCCGATCCATTTTTAAATGCACAAAGATGAATTACATCTTTAAATAGAAACATATTTGCAATATACATGTATTATTACTGTTTTAGTGTTAACAAACTTCTCTGCATGTGAAGTATAGCTAGATATCCTCAGTGAACCAGCATTTTAAATGCTGCAGCTGCTCAAAACACCAGTGGGGCTTGTATCATGTCAGCAATTAAATTGAATCATTACCAGATGGTACAAGCACCTTAATCTCTCTGAGCAAGTGCTGTGCTTAAAATGCTGGTGCACGGTGCATACTTAAAACTTTTGAAACAGCTATATCTTTTATTAGAAGCATTTTTGCTTAAACATGTATAGTACAAAAAAAGCTATTCCAAACTGAAATGCATCCATGCAGATTTTAATTTTGGCTGGAATGTCCCTTTAACAGCTCATTATCTCAGAGCCTGTCTGCTTAAAGTAGTAGTATTTATTGGATGAGAACACCACACTTTGGAGATATTTCCTGCAGGATATATATGATCCCAAACAAAAGCATAGAATGGCTTTAAATATTTTAACAAACTAACAACAGATGTTTTGTCAGACACTTCTCTGAACATCTGAAACAGCAGACATTTTTGGTTCAGCACCTGGGTAGAGCTTGCCGATTGGTTTGCTACATTTAGCCACCAATCACTAAGCGTTACCCAGGTGCTGAACCAAAAATGGTCCAGCTCTTAAGCTTATATTTCTGCTTTTTCAAATAAAGATAACACAAGAACAAAGGAAAATTGATAATAGGAGTAAATTAGAATGTTGCTTAAAATTGTCAGCTCTATCTGAATCATGAAAGAAAAAAATTAGGTTTAGTATCCCTTTAAGACTCTTCAGTCAAATTCTTAAGTACAGCAGGAGCTTTTTGGTACACCAGTCTAAATAAGAGACACATAAAAAGTCTGCTTCAACACACATCCTCTTAGGTGCTTCTGAAATAAATTTCCACTGTGAAATCAATCATTTAATTAGAAAATGGGTCTTATAAAACCATTAGTGAAGGGAATCTTTAAACCTTCTGTCTGGTCGCAAAAGGGCAGAGTCAATGCACAGACTGTATAATCTCAGGTGTCTGAAGTAGATTAACTCATTTGTGATATTTCAAAAGGACAAAAGAAATTGAACCGACAGGACAACTCATTTTAGTTGCTCTCTTTTATAATGACATGACTTATTTAAACCTCACCTGTTTTCAAATAAAGTTTTACCCATATTAAACTGTTCCCACAAAGCTACCTTGGCCTATAATATTCTGAAGTGTTCTGTTTGAAATAAACTTCTCTGATAAATGCTTCTGTCTTGAAACATTTCAAGTGACAGTAAATCATTCTTATTTATGCACAGAATATATAAGCAATTGAGGGGACAGTAATTGTCATATTGCTGAGCAGTGCGTGAAGCTTATGTATGCTGGTTAATTTAAATTAAAAAAAAACACTTGTGTAATGTTAGACAGGTTGTACATGTAACGCTCGACAGCCACTGAAGCGGAGATTTCCTCAATGCACAGACAAAGTAGAATTCTATTCATTATAGTCTGTGCATCTCATACTACAGTCATATTACAGAAGGCCACATGTAATAAACAAACAGAACTAGACAACGCTTTATCATCATAACCATGGTTATCTAAACTAGCTTGTCAGGAAGCAGTGTACATTTCAGCAGACAACTCGCTGCAGACACTAGTTTCTGACTTTTGCAGGAATAATAATCAAACAGTGCATGGCTGTCAGGGTGGCAACTTCATTTTTTTGCGTGCCTACACTTTAATACTACTAATGTAAGAGAAAGAACTGCTGCACTCTACGGTGTACACAATATACTGTGCAATATACTGTGCACAGCTAATACTTTTACAACCAGTGATGTTCAGAGTTCTCTCCTAAGAAACCACGTGGGCACGGCAGTCGTCATGGACGACATCTTAGTGTATGGGTCTACATTGGAGGAACATGATCAGCGATTGAGTTGTGTGCTGCAGGCTATCAGAGAGTCCGGGCTGAAGCTAAACAAAGAAATGCCATTTTAGGAAAGCTGAGTTATGTTACTTTGGGCATATCATCAATGGGGATGGCATCAAGGCAGACACCGAGAAAATTTGTGCTATTGAACAGATGAAAAGTCCTTCTGATGTACATGAGCTGAGACAAATATTGGGCCTTGTAAATTATGTGGGCAGGTTCCTTCCAGATTTATCCACATTACTACACCCTATAACAGAGTTGCTAAAGAAAGATGTTGCCTGGGTCTGGGGACCTTCACAGGAAGAATCTTTTATGCAGGTCAAGTCCCTGCTGGGGTCTGCCCCAATGTTGGGGTTCTACGACCCTTCCAAAAAGACTGTAGTTAGTGCTGATGCGAGCAGTTATGGATTAGGGTCCGTCCTCCTGCAGCTGAATGAAAACAAACTACAGCCCATCACCTACTGTTCACGCACACTGACGGCTGCCAAGTTAAAATACGCTCAAATTGAGAAAGAGTGCATGGCCGCAGTTTGGGCCTGTGAGCGCTTTCAGCGTTACCTAGTGGGTTTAGAGAAATTTAGATTGGAGACTGATCATAAACCGCTAGTCCCTCTAATCAACTCCTATGATATTGACAAAACACCCCTAAGATGCCAGAGACTTCTAATGAGGCTGCTCAGGTTCAGCGTTCAGGCAGTGCATGTGCCGGGGAAACAACTGGTTGTGGCGCATACACTGTCCAGGCTCCCGCTG
Source organism: Bombina bombina (assembly GCF_027579735.1). Taxonomy (NCBI): domain Eukaryota; kingdom Metazoa; phylum Chordata; class Amphibia; order Anura; family Bombinatoridae; genus Bombina; species Bombina bombina. The sequence continues at coordinate 92,235,127 of NC_069506.1, forward strand.
GCTGCTGCTAAGGAGTCTTCAACGGAATTGGATGTGAAAGTGTATGTAGATTCAGTTCTGGCCTCTAAGTCAATTTCTTCAGGGAAACTAGAAAAAATAAAGAGAGAGACATATTTAGATACAGACCTTCAAGAAGTTATAAAGTACATAAAAGAAGGTTGGCCCGAGAGTCGGGCAGCCTGGATGTCTTTAAGTTCTTACCAGTCAGAGAGGTCACAACTCACGGAGCTGGATGGCTTGGTGCTGTTCCAGGACCACATTGTTATTCCTGTCAGCATGAGGCAGGAGATGTTAAACAGGATTCACGATGGCCACTTAGGCATTACAAAGTGCAGAGAAAGGACAGCTACGGCTGTATGGTGGCCTGGGATCAGTTCTGACATTGCAAGTCATGTGTCTAAATGTGCCTTTTGCCGGAAACGCCGGCCTACTCAGAGAAGGGAGCCCTTGATTTCTACTCCGTTGCCTGCAGGCCCGTGGCAGAAAATAGCTGCTGATTTGTGCGAACTGCACGGGAAAAAGTTCCTAGTCGTGATTGACTACTATTCCAGGTATTTGGAAATTGCACCTTTGAATGAAATCACAAGTCAAGCCGTTATCACTCGTCTCAAGAGCTTGTTCGCCCGGTGGGGCATACCAATGGAGTTGGTGAGTGATAACGAAATGCAGTTCGCTTCAACAGAGTTCAGTTCTTTCAGTAGAGAATATGATTTTATACATTCCACGTCAAGTCCACATTACCTGCAGGCTAATGGAATGGCTGAAAGGGCAGTTCAAACAACAAAATTCATTTTGAAGCAATCTGAGCTGTACCTGGCCCTTTTGTTCTATAGGGCAACTCCCATTCAAGCCACGGGGTTTAGCCCGGCACAGCTGATGCTAGGACGCCAGATTCGCACCAACTTACCCTCTATGGGTGTCTTCCAGCCAACTAGCTCTATTCCTCGGGACAAAGTCCTTAGGAGGGATGAAGAGGCAAAAAGGGGCTATTGATTCTTCTACGACAGGAGACATTCTGTGAGGCCCTTGCAGGAGCTGAATGCGGGGCAAAGTGTCAGAATTAAACTGGACGATGAGAAAAAATGGAAGACGCCTGCTACAGTAATTGGACGCTCTCCAGAACCAAGGTCTTATGTAGTCCTTACTGATGGAGGGACAGTTACACGCCGTAATCGAAAACATCTTCAGCCTGTACCTGAGAGTTTGGAACTGGATGCCTCAGTACCACCGCCGGTGGGATCCCCTCAGCAAGATCACAGCGGGGATATGTCTTTGCCTCCAGCAGACTCTCAATCACCTTCTTCTGTATCAGAGGACAGTTCATGTAGAGTTACATCAAGCGGAAGAGTGGTGAAACTTCCAGCCCGATATCGGGATTAACTTTAGTTAGAACAGTGACCGGAAGTATGGGCAGAATAATCCCATGGTCACTGTGGACTAGGGTAGTGTACGCCGATGTTCAAGTCAGGATGTAATTCATGTTGTTTATATTTTCTGTAACTTGTTATTAGTTATATACTATACAAAACTGTTGTTGTATACCTTGTTATTTGTTATATTCAAATGGAGAAAAAAAAATGTATGCTTCGTCATTTGAAAAGGGGGAAGATGTGATGAGAGTGGGAAGTGACGTCACCAGATTGGGGGCGGGGCTTAGGTCCGTTTGTTTGTGTCGCAGTTACTTAGTGAAATCAATGCTACCAGATGTGTGTTTCCATGCTCTACAATAAAATAGAGTTGTACCATCTTTGCTGTGTCCTGCATCTCATGACACTTATCTTTGAAAATTATTTAAAAAAATAATTGCCAGCAATTTTTTATGCAAACTATTTTACTTAATTAGCTCTTTTAGGATATGCACAGATCTAAACATGTTTTATGACACTCTAACTCTAAATTTTAGCTATAAAATGTTTAATACATGTCAAAAATACAATTTAAGACTTTCTTTTTTTATCCCAAATATTGTACTTTGTTTTCTGACAGTGTACCTTTAAACCCAATATTTAATCCTCCATAAATGTATTATTTTGAAACATACTATACATTAAAGGGACAGTCTACACCTTGGTCATCTTGAAGTCTTACCTTAGATTAAGCTGCAAATAGCCTCCTTTATCTTTTCTATATCATGCAGCAGGAATGGTCAAAAAAAGTTATTTTAAAATTAATATTGTTTCTGGCTACTTTTAAATGGCTGGTCAGCTCACTGATAACATCACAATCTGGGCTGCATATGACATCCAATCACAAAAGGCTCACTAGTTGGATTCAACAGACTGTCAATGCTGAGTTCCTAGATGCAGCCCAGATCGTGATGTCATAAGTGGGCTGAGCTTGCCGCCATTTCAAAGTGACCAAAAACAAAATTCATTTTAAAATAACAGTTTTTTTTTACTGTTCCTGCTGCATGATATAGAAAAGTGTGCAGGAAGTTATTTGCAATTTAATCTAAGGTAAAAACTAAGATAACTAAGGTGTAGACTGTCCCTTTAAATATTTTTTCCCTGTGCTTATATATAGGGGCAGCATCTAAACATTATTAATTTTTTCATGAAAGAATGTTAAGGTATTTTTTTATTAATTTAAAATGAAATTAATATGACTGTATCAGTTGTCAACTTCCTACTATTCGTGATCGGATGATAGACACGTCCCTACTTATACTTATTGGCGGATAGGAACTTCTTGCTAGAAGGGACATTCCGGTAAAAATTTAGAAGCACATAGATTAATTACATCTTTGAATAGAAATATATTAACAATATAAATGTATTAGCAAAAATGCTTCTAGTAAGTAGTTTTCTTTTTAAAGACACGATGAGTCCACTGATCATCTTCATTACTTATGGGATACAATACCCAAGCTAGAGGACACAGATGATAAGGGAGGGACAAGACAGGGAACCTAAACGTAAGGCACCAGTGCTTGAAGAACCTTTCTCCCAAAAGCAGCCTCAGCCGAGGCAAAAGTATCAAATTTATAGAATTTAGAAAAAGTGTGAAGAGAGGACCAAGTTGCAGCCTTGCAAATCTGTTCCGCAGAAGTTTCATTTTTGAATGCCCATGAGGAAGCAACAGCCCTAGTGGAATGAGCCGTAACTCTTTTAGGAGGCTGCTGTCCAGCAGTCTCATATGCAAAACGGATGATACTCTTCAGCCAAAAAGAAAGAGAGGTAGCAGTAGCTTTCTGACCCTTACGTTTTCCAGAGAAAATTACAAACAAAGAGGAGGACTGACGAAAATCCTTAGTTGCTTGTAAATAAAATTTTAAAGCAAGGACCACGTCCAAATTGTGCAAAAGACGTTCCTTCTGAGAAGGAGGATTAGGACAAAAGGAAGGAACCACAATTTCCTGGTTAATGTTCCTATCTGAAACAACCGTAGGAAGAAAACCGAGCTTAGTACGCAAAACTACCTTATCTGAATGGAAAATAAGATAAGGGGAAGTGTATTGCAACGCCGAGAGCTCAGACACTCTACGAGCTGAAGAAATAGCAACAAGAAATAACACTTTCCAAGATAATAACTTAATATCTAAGGAATGCATAGGCTCAAACGGAGCCCCTTGAAGAACTTGAAGAACTAAATTCAGACTCCATGGAGGAGTAACTGGTTTGAACACAGGCCTGATCCTAACTAAGACCTGACAAAAAGATTGTACATCTGGAACATCAGCCAGACGTTTGTGTAACAAAATAGATAAAGCAGAGATTTGAACCTTCAGGGAACTTGTCGATAAACCTTTCTCCAAACCCTCTTGGAGAAAAGACAAAATTCTGGGAATCCTAACTCTACTCTATGAGTAGCCCTTGGATTCACACCAATAGAGATATTTACGCCATATCTTATGGTAAATCCTTCTAGTGAAAGGCTTACGAGCCTGAATCATGGTCTCTATGACCGAATCAGAAAACCCCCGCTTGGATAAGATTAAGCGTTCAATCTCCAAGCAGTCAGCTTCATAGAAACTCGATTTGGGTGAAGGAAGGGCCCTTGAATTAGAAGGTCCTTCCTCAACGGAAGTCTCCAAGGTGGCAGAGATGACATGTCCACAAGATCTGCATACCAAATCCTGCAAGGCCAAGAAGGAGCAATGAGGGTCACCGATGCCTTCTCCTGTTTGATTCGAGCAATGACCCGAGGAAGAAGTGCAAATAGGGGTGAATAGGTATGCTAGGCTGAAGAGCCAAGGAACCACCAGAGCATCTATCAGTTCCGCTTGGAGATCCCTGGACCTCGACCCCTATCTCGGGAGCTTGGCAATCTGATGAGATGCCATGAGATCTAACTCCGGCCGACCCCATTTGAGAATCAGGTTGGAGAACACTTCCGGATGGAGTTCCCACTCTCCCGGATGAAAAGTCTGCCTGCTCAGGAAGTCCGCCTCCCAGTTGTCCACCCCTGGGATGTGGATCGCTGACAGATGGCAAGAATGGGCCTCCGACCACCGGATTATCTTGGCTACCGCGGTCATCGCTAAGGAACTCCTCATTCCTCCCTGATGATTGATGTAAGTCAATGACGTTATGTTGTCCGACTGGAATCTGACAAACTGGGCCGAAGCCAACTGAGGCCAGGCCAGAAGAGCATTGAAGATCGCTCTTAGTTCCAGGATGTTTATAGGAAGAACAGACTCTGCCTGAGTCCATACTCTCTGAGCCTTTAGGGAACCCCAGACAGCTCCCCACCCTGGCGTCTGTTGTCACAATCACCCACGACGGTCTGCGAAAGCAGGTTCCCTGGGATAGATGATCCAGAGACAACCACCATTGAAGAGAGTCCCTCGTCTCCTGTTCCAAGGTTATTCCAGGAGACAAGTCTGCATAATCTCCATTCCACTGCCTGAGCATGTCTAACTGCAGAGGCCTGAGGTGGGATGATTTCCATTGCCGCCACCATCAGTCCGATTACCTCCATTCACTGAGCCACTGACGGCCGAGGAGTGGACTAAAGGGCTCGACAGGTATCCAGAATCTTTGATTTCCTGACCTCTGTCCGAAAAATTCTCATGGATATAGAACCGATTAGAGTTCCCAAGGTCACCCTTGTCTTCGGGATAAAGGAACTCTTTTCCAGATTTACCTTCCACCCGTGAGTTCTCAGGAAGGAAAGCACAATGTTGGTATGAGTTCTTGCTTGTTGACAAGATGGCGCCTGGATTAGAATATTGTTTGTGAAAATTCTGGGTGCCGTGGCCAGGCCGAAAGGAAGAGCCACGAACTGAAAGTGTTTGTCCAGAAAGGCAAACCTCAGGAACCTGTAATGATCTCTGTGGATAGGGACATGTAACTATGCATCCTTTAAATCCACTGTCATCATAAATTGACCCTCCTGGATCAATGGAAGAATGGTACGAATAGTCTCCATCTTGAATGATGGAACTCTGAGAAACTTGTTTAGACTCTTGAGGTCTAAGATAGGTCTGAAGGTACCCTCCTTTTTGGGAGCCACAAACAGATTTGAATAAAAACCCTGCCCCTGTTCCTGTACTGGAATGTGGAAAAATTACTCCCAGGGAGGAGAGGTCTCTTACACAATGTAAGAACGCCTCTTTCTTTATCTGGTTTGCAGATAATCTTGAAAGAAGAAATCTTCCTCGGGGAGGAAAACTTTTGAAATCCAGTTTGTATCCCCGAGACACTATTTCTATTGCCCTGGGATCCTGAACGTCCCGAACCCAAGCCTGAACGTAGAAGAAAAGTCTGCCCCCTACCAGATACGGTCCCGGATCCGGGGCATGCCCTTCATGCTGTTTTGGTTTCAACAGCAGGCTTCTTGGATTGTTTACCCTTGTTCCAAGACTGGTTGGGTCTTCAAGTAGGCTTAGATTGTTCTGGTTTAGAGGAGGAAGAGAAAGAATTTACCTTGAAATTTCGAAAGGAATGAAAATTACTCTGTCGTCCTTTCTGCTTGTTTCTCTTATCCTGAGGAAGGAGATGACCCTTACCTCCCGGGATATCAGAAATAATCTCTTTCAGCTCCGGACCAAACAAGGTCTTCCCGTTGTAAGGAATAGCTAAGAGCTTAGACTTAGAGGAAACATCCGCAAACCAAGGCTTTAGCCATAAGGCCCTGCATGCTAGAATAGAGAAACTGGAAATTTTAGCTCCCAATTTAATAACTTGAAGGGAAGCGTCCAAAATAAAGGCATTAGCTAGCTTAAGAGCTTTTATCCTGTCTTAGATCTCATCCAAGGAAGTTTCTCTCCTGAGGGCCTCAGATAGAGCGTCAAACCAATAAGCTGCCACACTCGTGACGGTAGCTATGCACACAGCCGGTTGCCACTGCATACCTTGGTGCACAAAAATCTTTTTGAGTAATCCCTCTAACTTCTTATCCATTGGATCCTTAAAGGCACAACTATCTTCTATAGGAATAGTAGTTCTCTTAGCCAAGGTTGAAACAGCTCCTTCTACCTTAGGAACGGTTTGCCAAGTCGCTCTAACGGAATCAGCTATTGGGAACATCTTCTTGAAGATAGGAGGAGAGAAAGGAATGCCCAGTCTCTCCCATTCTTTAGCAATGATTTCAGAAGCTTTCTTTGGAACTGAAAAAACATCTGTAAAGGAAGGAACCTCAAAATATCTGTCTAATTTACTAGACTTTGGAGGGACGACCACCACCGTGGAGTCACTATCATCTAGGGTAATTAAGACCTCCCTAAGTAAAAGACGAAGGTGCTCTCATTTAAACCTAAAGGATACCACCTCTGAGTCTGTCAAAGGCAAGACATCCTCTGAATCTGAGACTTCTCCTTCAAATGCCAGAGCGTTAACCTCTTCTTCAGGCCGGAGAGAAAAAACTTCATCAGAAACCTTGCTTACTGCAGGAATGGTCTTCCTTTTACGATTGCCCTGCAACATTGGAAAGGCAGACAAGGCATTAGAGATAGTTGAAGACATGAGAGAGGCTATGTCCTGTAATGAAATCCCAGAAGGGACTACAGCTGACGTGCAGGGCACTGCTGGGGGGGGGGCGTTAATTTTTGAGACGCTTGGGGAGAAAGTTGCCCTAAAACTTACAGTCCTTTCAATACATGTAGGACAGAAAGGGATTGGTGGTTCCACATTGGCATTGCACAACCTCTTGGTCATCACAATTTATCAAATAGTCAACAGAAAAATTGATAAATATTAGTAAAAGAAAACTATATTAAAAAAAAAACAAAAAAAAAAAAAACGTTACTGTCCCTTTAAATATAAACGGTTTTACTATTTTGCTGCAAAGTGTCAGATTTTCCCCTGAAGTAAAAACAGTGAAATAATTATATTCCTAAAAGAACCTCTGCACCTCAGCAGCCTGCTAAGGTGCTCCTAACCGTGTTAGAAAGACACCGGATCCCTTAGAGATGATCCGCACATTCACACTGCGATGTCAGCAAACTCCAGACCGGCTGACGTATCTGTACCAGAACCGCATGAAATAACTATTACATGCTGCTCTGGAACAGATAATAACTTGCCCAGCTAAACGACGCACTAATTCTCCTCAGAAAAACAGCGCTCTGCTCAGTAGTGTGCAAATACAGGAAGTACCGCCCATCATGGGCGTAGCCAATGTCTTATGTCTCTCCCTCCGGGAAAAAACACAGTGAAACCACCGGAGACCTCCATAACGAATGATTAAGCAACATAACTCCAGCCCCAGTGCCTGTTGTACACTACTGCCAATAACTTTCATACCTGAAAGCACAAAAGTCCCAAACATAAAAAGGATTTAGTCATTAACCCCTTATGTTCCAGAGTGCTGTTAATCAAAAAATATACTGAGTCTCCTTAGGTCCCAGAAAGGTAGCACTTACCTTAAACACTGCCTGGCAGCAAGGCAGTATCCAAGCTTAAGAGGTCCTCTCTCTCACATTGGCCTGAGAATAAAAACAAATGCTGAGTCAGTGAGTACCTCAGACTGAAGGATATAGGGCAGCACAAATATGGGAGGCGCAGTGAGAATTATGTCCCACAAGTTCCCATTGCTCTAAAGCCACCAAAGCTCTACTGTAGAGACTAATATGGACTAAGGCTACACCCCAGGGTAAAGTAGCACTCTCTGGCACTACTTTAAAAATAATAAACTCTTGATTGAAGAATCTAAAACTAACACCTCACTTTACCTCTTCCTATCACTAACGTAGGCAAAGAGAATGACTGGAGTGGGAGGGAGGGAAGGGAGGAGCTATTTAACAGCTCTGCTGTGGTGCTCTTTGCCTCCTCCTGCTGACCAGAAGGTGAATATCCTATAAGTAATGAAGATGATCCGTGGACTCATCGTGTCTTTAGAAAGAAATACACATTTTAAAACAGCTATAGTATTTATTATTAATTTTTGCTAATATTGTACATGTATATTGCAAAAAATCTTTCTATTCAAAACTGAAATGCATTTAGGAGGTTTGCAATTTTATCTGGAATGTCCCTTTAAGGTCCATTGGTTGATAACTACTTCCCAATGATGTTTAATTATCATTAGTAGGAAGTACCTATAAATTAATGAACATTAGTAGAAACTGCAGAACTGATAAAGGTTTGTTAGTATAAAATTAAAACAGCTTTTACTTAATATTATATTTTTATTCTGGCTAAAAAGAAGTCAACAAGTTTTAAATACTGTCCTTTTGTATGGTTGACAGAAAACTTGAGTACAGTCTTTTAAATTATGCAGCAGTCTGTCCTATACTGCAATATACTACACAGATTAGAGAAGTTCATTTTGCAATGCAGTGTCCAATTGCTAGTGTGTGTATGAAATATATCCAGGTGGGGCAGTGTAATTTTTCTAATATATAATTTTCTGCTATCAAAAGTACAAATTAATTTCATAATTAAACCCCTTCACTACCAGGAATTTCAGAGAAGAACTTGCCCAAAAACATAAATTATGCTTACCTGATAATTTCATTTTCTTCTGAAGGGAAGAGCCCACAGCTGCATTTATTACTTTTGGGAATTCAGAACCCCGGCAACCAGGAGGGGTCACCCCAGCCAAAGGTTTAAATACCTCCCCCACTTCCCTCATCCCCCCAGTCATTCTGCCAAGGTAACAAGGAACAGTAGGAGAAATATCAGGGTGAAAAAAGGTGCCAGAAGAACAAAAAAATTACAGCCACCTCAGAGATAAAAACACGTGTGGGATCTGTGGACTCTTCCCTTCAGAAATTTTTTTAATTATCAGGTAAGCATAATTTATGTTTTTCTTCTTAAAAGGGAAGAGTCCACAGCTGCATTTATTACTTTAGGAAAAACAATACCCAAGCTAGAGGACACTGAATGCAATAATGGGTGGATACAAAAGGCGGCCCCTTCGAAAGGCACTACAGTCTGATTTACTCAACAGCCAAAAAAAAATGTTATTTATTTTTTTTAGTACAAAGGACGTGGAGAAAAACACGAGCCCAGGTAACTGCACATCAGTTACACAAACGTTAATCACCCGAAACAGATCACACACATCTCCCAATTTCCTTTTAATGGAAATAACGGTTCTAAGTCTCCGGGACCTGAAGAACCTAGAGTCGTCTGCAAAAAGCCCAGGCGAGTAGCCCGAACCGACCACCCTTAGAGTAGTATGCACAACCCTCCGTCTGGAGAAGTTGCATATAAACCACAGGCCTCATACATCAGTAGGATCCAAGCCTGGAGTCCATAGATATAGACCTAAAGACATCCTCAGCACCATGAAGGTGACATGAACCCTGGTAACAGCTGAAAAAGCGCCCGACCAGTACCAGCCTGGTATAAACACACTCTGGAACTGTTCAAGGTCCAAGAAAATTTGTCCTGAAGGATCAATAAATAAACTAGAAAACGAAAATTCTAATATTCAACAAGAGCGCAACTCCCGAGGGAGTGCCCATGCGACCACGAGTCTCAAGTATTGGTTCCAGAGAAGAACATTCATGAAAACGAACTCTAACAGGCCTGAGCTTAAGGAAAAAACAAATTAAACACATCCATCCGGATCACAAATAAAATGAAAGGCAGCACCCATCGGGTGAACGCTCAAGGTGAATGAGAACGACAACAGGACCAGCAGAGTAGAGGACCCATTCACCCAAGCTCAGAAATGGAACCAAAAAAACAAATAAAATGAAGACGATAAGGAGATTAGCTCCATCCCCTAACGTCATATCCATTTTGCCATCTAACTACTAAGGCCGCGGATCCCTCTGCCCACTAGGACTGGGATCCTCTAACATTGCCAAAACATGTCTTAAAAGAACGCGAAAGCAAGCCAGCCTATATTGGAAGGCAAAATCATCCTTCGCCGGATCTATTGCAGACCTCGGCTACGAGATTCCCCAGAAGGCCGAACTGAATCGGGCGATCCCACGCTCGATGGACCTAGGTTAACATGGACAGTATCAGAGAAATACTTCACTTGGGAGAGATAAATGAGACAGCACCATAGAAATGGCCATGCGGAACCGTGCCGTAACCTCCGGTGGAAACAAGCCACTCTCCGGAGGAGTGAAGGCCATAGGGATACCTGCGTGCGTAGCTGGGAAAGGGTCTTGGGCACGCACCTTATGGGTCACGGAAACCTCGGAGGTGGATGGCTCAAAGTACTCTAAGCTCCCAGACTCAGGAGAAGAGAGTAGAGTACTCTAGAACGGCACCCAGAACATAACTGAGGGGCATTAATTACCCGGGCCATTCATATTCATCACAAGACACATCCTCTGTATCAAAGGCATCCAAGTCGTGCATATCATAATACTCCATAATCTTGGGATTACAAAAAGACAAAAACTAACTGGCACCCTTTGACACCCTCAATGGCTGGGGCACTCACCACCTCCTGTGAACCAGATAACCCATGAGCTAGTCTTTCTCGGTCGCACACAGTCAGCATACGGAAGTGAAAAAAAACAACTTAACCGCACCTGTCACGAGGTGCACCGTGTCTGTCATTAAAAGAAGGTTGTTATGTTCCGTAAAGGCTGTGAGCCTAAGTAAAGCTATGCATTTGCAGATAGAACCATATAACAAACATGATTAAAAGTCCCCCTTGTTCAATAACCCCCCTCAGGAGATATTAAACCATGATTCCTTATTAAGATAAAAGGAGTTCCACTGGGACCCTACCTTGTTTTCTAACATTACATTCACATATCGAAATAAAATGAAATGATCTTACCGGAATCTACACAGTGGAACAGGAACACAGCCCTTCAAGTGTGACATATAGTAGCCTCGCTTCTGATATGGACTTGAGTGAAGAAAGGTAGCCAGCGAAACTCGTCAACGTTGATTACCAAGAAGCTGTTAATATGAGTTGGGATGGGTTCGCAGAAAAACTCTCCCTGCATCTCCAGACTCTAACTTTCATCCATGCGCTCACTGAGAGGCTGACAGGATTACTTAAAAACCAGTCCCATTGCGAAGAGTACTACCATCCAAAAGAGACTTTCGAACTTCTGTACACTTCTCTGCCAACCTCCTGTGACGAAAGGCAAAGAATGACTGGGGGATGAGGGAAGTGGAGGAGGTATTTAAGCCTTTGGCTGGGGTGTCTTTGCCTCCTCCTGGTGGCCAGGTTCTGAATTCCCAAAAGTAATGAATGCAGCTGTGGACTCTTCCCTTTTAAGAAGAAAATGCCAGAGAATGAATATAAATATATATATATATATATATATATATATATATACACACTGCTCAAAAAAATAAAGGGAACACTTAAACAACACAATGTATCTCCAAGTCAATCACACTTCTGTGAAATCAAACTGTCCACTTAGGAAGCAACACTGAGTGACAATCAATTTCACATGCTGTTGTGCAAATGGGATAGACAACAGGTGGAAATTATAGGCAATTAGCAAGACACCCCCAATAAAGGAGTGGTTCTGCAGGTGGTGACCACAGACCACTTCTCAGTTCCTATGCTTTCTGGCTGATGTTATGATCACTTTTGAATGCTGGTGGTGCTTGCACTCTAGTGGTAGCATGAGACGGAGTCTACAACCCACACAAGTGGCTCAGGTAGTGCAGCTCATCCAGGATGGCACATCAGTGCAAGCTGTGGCAAGAAGGATTGCTGTGTCTGTCAGCGTAGTGTCCAGAGCATGGAGGCGCTACCAGGAGACAGGCCAGTACATCAGGAGACGTGGAGGAGGCCGAAGGAGGGCAACAACCCAGCAGCAGGACCGCTACCTCCGCCTTTGTGCAAGGAGGAACAGGAGGAGCACTGCCAGAGCCCTGCAAAATGACCTCCAGCAGGCCACAAATGTGCATGTGTCTGCTCAAACGGTCAGAAACAGACTCCATGAGGGTGGTATGAGGACCCAACGTCAACAGGTGGGGGTTGTGCTTACAGTCCAACACCGTGCAGGACGTTTGACATTTGCCAGAGAACACCAAGATTGGAAAATTCGCCACTGGCGCCCTGTGCTCTTCACATATGAAAGCAGGGGCACACTGAGCACATTTGACAGACGTGACAGTCTGGAGACGCCGTGGAGAACGTTCTGCTGCCTGCAACATCCTCCAGCATGGCCAGTTTGGCAGTGGGTCAGTAATGGTGTGGGGTGGCATTTCTTTGAGGGGCCGAACAGCCCTCCATGTGCTCGCCAGAGGTAGCCTGACTGCCATTAGGTATCAAGATGAGATCCTCAGACCCCTTGTGAGACCATATGCTGGTGCGGTTGGCCCTGGGTTCCTCCTAATGCAAGACAATGCTAGACCTCATGTGGCTGGAGTGTGTCAGCAGTTCCTGCAAGACGACGGCATTGATGCTATGGACTGGCCCTCCCGTTACCCAGACCTGAATCCAATTGAGCACATCTGGGACATCATGTCTCGCTCCATCCACCAACTTCACTTTGCACCACAGACTGTCCAGGAGTTGGTGGATGCTTTAGTCCAGGTCTGGGAGGAGATCCCTCAGGAGACCATCCGCCACCTCATCAGGAGCATGCACAGGCGTTGTAGGGAGGTCATACAGGCACGTGGAGGCCACACACACTACTGAGCCTCATTTTGACTTGTTTTACATCAAAGTTGGATCTGCCTGTAGTGTGTTTTTCCACTTTAATTTTGAGTGTGACTCCAAATCCAGACCTCCATGGGTTGAAAATGTTGATTTCCATTTTTTAATTTTTGTGTGATTTTGTTGTCAGCACATTCAACTATGTAAAGAACAAAGTATTTAATTAGAATATTTTATTCATTCAGATCTAGGATGTGTTATTTTAGTGTTCCCTTTATTTTTTTGAGCAGTGTATATATATATATTGGGGCTGCAACTAACGATTATTTTCATAATCGATTAATCGGCCGATTATTTTTTCGATTAATCGACTAATCGGATAAAAAAAGAATCAATAATCATTTTCTAGATTTTAAATAAATTCCACATACTGAGTGTTACAAATATAAACTTCAGACTAAAACTTTACATTAAAGGGACTTGAAACCCCCAAAAATTCTGTTGTGATTTAGGTAGAACATACAATTTTAAACAACTTTCCAGTTTACTTCGATTATGAAATTTGCTTCATTCCCTTGGTATCATTTGTTGAAGGAGCAGCAATCCACTAATGGTTTCTACCTGAACACATGGGTGAGACAATGACAATCAGTATATATATATATGCATCCACCAATCAGCATCTAGAACCTAGGCTCTTTGCTGTTCCTGAACTTTTCTAGATAAACCTTTCAGCAAAGGATAACAAGAGAAGGAAGCAAGTTAAATAACAGAGGTAAATTGGAAAGTTGCCTAAAAATCACATGCTTATTCTGAATCATGAAAGAAAACAAGAAACTATATGGGTTTCGTGTCCCTTTAACACAACTGTTTGTCCAAATTTTAAGCAGCAGAACACAGTTTTATAATTAAACAAAACAAAACCAAAAACTGTTTGAAAAGAGGTAGAACTAGAAACAAGTAGACTATCACTGTTAATAACATTCTGTTATTCACTCTTTCAGAAACTTTGCATTGAAATGCAAAAATCTCAACATGTCCACATGCTTCTTGCTAAGGTTGGTTCTCTGTTTGCAGCATATTTCCTGCAGCAGAGAAGAGGCACTCAGATGGTGTTGAGGTGCTTGAGATGCATAAGTAGGGTTTTGCCAATTTCCCCAAAGTGGGATATTTATCTTTGTTAGCTCTTCACCAATGCAAAGTGTTTTCAACCTTGGCAAGGGGCCTCTCAATAAAGTAACCCTTGACTTCATTCTAACATAAAAAATATCTTTAATATTTATATGCAATGGTAAATAACTAGCTATAAGGTTAGGGGAAAATATCTAGTCCGCTTTAAAAATAACAGATATATACTTAAAAAGGTTAAATCTGGTACATATCATAATTTTTTAAAAATTAAAAAAAAAAAAAAAAAAATCAAAAGAGCTAAGAACTATATATCAATAACAGGACAAAGCCTTACACATTTATTTATACAGTACATATAATCAGCAATAGCAAGCAATACGCTAATAATTGTGCAAACAGATAATAGTGCACATGAATTTAAATAACTCCCATCAATCTAGGGGCTAGGTGTAAATAACAAGCTTGGCACTATATCATGCAAAGCATAGTTCCAAATCACCTGATTTAACAAACAATCCTAATGATGACTCTTATATCTGAATTGCACATAAGCCAAGGGTAGTTGTAAACTTATACTGTCCTGAAAAAGTGAAAAGTAAATGTGTGTAGATGTCCTTTAGGCTAAAGGCATAACCATAAAACACAATACCATGTGCAGGAGCTCATTGGAGTGAAGCAGCTGGTGCCGTGCACAGACCAACTAATTGCAAACCAACTAATCGATTATGAGATTCGTTGACAACTATTTTCATAATCGATTATTATCGATTATGCCGATTAGTTGTTGCAGCTATATATATATATATATATATATATATATATATATATATATATATATATATATATATATATATATATATATATATATATATATATATATATATTTATTTATTTTTTGTCCTCGCCAGGAAACAGAAAAATCAAAAAACTTAAGTTCAAACATGGCAGCACCCATTACTTTAGTTTCTATAAAGAACCTTTGACTCTATAAACATTTACACTATAAGCTTCAATAATCAAGTAACTAATACAATCTACATATTATACTAAGGCTATTGTTTGCATTTGAATATATCATTATCTCTAGCGTGTATTTACGGTTTAGTAACCCTTTAATTTTATAAACATTGTAGATAAAGTTTTATTTGTATCTATAATATTTTAACAGGAGAAAAAGCAAGATAGCTACATGGTATATGTAATATATGATATAAAAAAGCCACATAGCAAACTAATAGTGAGCAAAACCTCAGGGAAAGCATGCAGGAGGCAGAATCAGCAACGGGGGTCAAGGGGGGCGAAAAGGGGAGGGCTAGCTGGCAAGGGACTGGAGGATGTGGGTTGGACGGAGGTTTACAGCTGTAGAAGCATTTCCTTCATCTGACTGAAAAATTATTGGCTGCAGGACAGACTAAGCATCACAACACAGCACAAACCTCCGGTACTTCCCATCTCCAATTCCTGTGCTACCAGAAAACAGACGGATTCACCAATAACCCTACACCCAAACCTCATTCCCACATGCAATGTCACTACCGGATCTGGCCTGGGAAACCACACCAGATAGTGGAATGAAGAACATGATGAAAAACAAAAATAGGAAGAAACTGCTAAATAAGGCCTTGAGCAAAACGGAGGAAGGATGGGCATATATACCACAACAAGTTTTCTTTCTCTCCTCATAATTAGCACAAGATTATCACCCAGAGGCAGTGATGGGAAGACAGTATTTACCAACTCAATGAACAGTAATAGTTGTATACGCTTATGCTGCTTGTTTACTTGATGAGTGGATTAAAGCTATAGAATCCCAATTGTGAAATGCACTGCACTTTTATTTTACAGTGAACTATTTGTCATATAAAAGTTTATAACATCCACAATTTCACTAAACAGTAGTTCAAATATAATGTGCACGCAGAGTCCACTAATGTATTGTAGCTGTGATAAATTCCTTAAAGGGACATTGTACACTACATTTTTCTTTGCATAAATGTTTTGTAGATGATCCATTTATATAGCCCATCTGGGAGTGGTTTTGTAACAATCTGTAGTTTTGCTTATTTTTAAGAACATTTTGCTGATTTTCAGACTCCTGATCAAGCTCCATAGTGTAAGATGTATACACTTGTTTACAGACTACTGCTGGCTCATATTTATGTTATCTGTCTTTTCATATGCAGGGAATCTTTCCTTCCTGTTTTACCAGCCTCTTTCAGTGGGTGTCCCAGCCTAACCTCAACCACAGCTTCTAATTAAGTTTTTTTAAAATGATTTTTAGATGAGTATTTGCATATTCTTCTTTATAGTAGTGTCTATTAAATGCAGTTATATGAAAATAATCACACATGTACTGATATGATATCACTATATATGTGGTAATAATATGAGGAATGTATGGGATAAAGCAAAATTGTTTCTATTTAAAAAGAAAGTGCTAGTTAATGCACTCCTAGGGACAAACATTTCATTTCCAACTTGGATTCTTACCAGACAGTAATCCTAAATCCTTATGAGAATTTCAGAAACTATGCCAAGAATATTTGCTATAACAAGATCATGTTAAAAAGCCGTTTGACCCCCTCTAGTGTCCATGTTAACCATAATTCAATTTAAAAGAACAGCAAGTCAAATATGTTCTAAATTTAGTTGTCATAAACCCAATCACAACACAAAGGTCCAAGTCAACTGACTGAAAACATAATTCATAAAAAAGCTAAGAATTGTGAGAGACTGGCTTTTTATCTGGCAACTAAAACATTATATAGCACTTATTTCTTATAAGCAGATAGTAGCTCATTATGCAGTTTTACAACACCTACCATTAGTATGGCGTTAACCCTTTGCTTTCAGAGAGAGATGTGATGTGTTTCACAGCAATGCAATGTATCCCACCATTGTGGTCAAGGGTTAGGAGATTTCATTCTACTCTAAAAACAGAATTTATGCTTACCTGATAAATTTCTCTCTCTTACGGTGTATTCAGTCCACGGATTCATCCTTACTTGTGGGATATTCTCAATCCCTACAGGAAGTGGCAAAGAGAGCACACAGCAAAGCTGTCCATATAGCTCCCCTCAGGCTCCGCCCCCCCAGTCATTCGACCGACGGTTAGGAGAAAAAGGAGAACCATAGGGTGCAGTGGTGACTGTAGTTATAAAATTTGAACCTGACTTAAATGTCAGGGCGGGCCGTGGACTGAATACACCGTAAGAAATTTATCAGGTAAGCATAAATTCTGTTTTCTCTTACTTGGTGTATTCAGTCCACGGATTCATCCTTACTTGTGGGATACCAATACCAAAGCAATAGGACACGGATGAAGGGAGGGAACAAGTCAGGTCACCTAAACGGAAGGCACCACTGCTTGCAAAACCTTTCTCCCAAAAATAGCCTCCGAAGAAGCAAAAGTATCGAATTTGTAAAATTTGGCAAATGTATGCAGTGAAGACCAAGTCGCTGCCTTACAAATCTGTTCAACAGAAGCCTCATTCTTGAAAGTCCATGTGGAAGCCACAGCTCTGGTAGAATGAGCTGTGATTCGTTCAGGAGGCTGCTGTCCAGCAGACTCATAAGCCGATCGGATGATGCTTTTCAGCCAAAAGGAAAGAGAGGTAGCAGTCGCTTTCTGACCTCTCCTCTTACCAGAATAGACAACAAACAAGGATGATGTTTGTCTGAAGTCTTTAGTTGCTTTTAAATAGAATTTTAAAGCACGAACCACGACCAAGATTGTGTAAAAGTCGTTCCTTCCTAGAAACTGGATTAGGACACAGAGAAGGAACAATAATTTCCTGGTTAATATTCTTATTAGAAACCACTTTTGGAAGAAAACCAGGTTTGGTACGCAAAACAACCTTATCTGCATGGAACACCAGATAGGGTGAATCACACTGCAAAGCAGACAATTCAGAGACTCTCTCTTTGCTCAGGCCCAAGCCTGAGCAAAGAGAGAAAGTCTGCCCCCTACTAGATCCGGTCCCGGATCGGGGGCTACCCCTTCATGCTGTCTTGGTAGCAGGAGCAGGCTTCTTGGCCTGTTTACCCTTATTCCAGCCCTGCAGAGGTTTCCAGGTTGCTTTGGGCTGGGAAGAGTTATCTTGCTTTGCGACAGCAGAGGTTGCAGCTGAAGTTGCGAAAGGAGCGAAAATTAGCCTTGTTTTTGGCCTTAAACGGCCTATCTTGTGGAAGGGCATGACCCTTGCCCCCAGTGATATCTGAAATAATTTCTTTCAGCTCTGGGCCGAAAAGAGTCTTCCCCTTGAAGGGAATATTTAACAGTTTTGTTTTGGACGACACATCCGCCGACCATGATTTGAGCCAAAGCGCTCTTCGCGCCATGATGGCAAAACCTGAGTTTTTCGCCGCTAGTTTAGCTAACTGGAAAGCGGCATCAGTGATAAAAGAATTAGCCAGCTTTAGAGCATGAATTCTATCCATGACCTCATCGTATGAAGTCTCCCTCTGGAGTGACTCCTCCAGGGCCTCGAACCAAAAAGCCGCTGCAGTAGTTACAGGAATTATGCAGGCGATTGGTTGAAGTAGAAAACCTTGCTGAACAAAAATTTTCTTCAGCAATCCTTCCAATTTTTTATCCATAGGATCTTTGAAAGCACAACTGTCCTCTATTGGTATAGTTGTACGCTTAGCAAGTGTTGAAACTGCCCCCTCCACCTTAGGGACCGTCTGCCACTCGTCCCGCCTGGGGTCATTTATGGGGAACATTTTCTTAAAGATAGGGGGGGGAACAAAGGGTACACCTGGTCTCTCCCACTCCCTAGTCACAATATCCGCCACCATCTTTGGGATCGGAAATGCCTCAGTGTATACGGGGACCTCTAAAAACCTGTCCATATTACACAATTTTTCTGGGACCACCATGGGGTCACAATCATCCAGCGTAGCTAAAACCTCCTTAAGCAGTACGCGGAGGTGTTCCAGCTTAAATTTAAACGCTAAGGAATCTGAATCTGCCCGCTGAGAAACTTTCCCTGTATCAGAAATTTCTCCCTCAGACAGACCTTCCCTCACCGCTACTTCTGAGTTTTGTGAGGGTACTACAGATAAATTATCCACAGCGTCTGATTGCTCATCCTCTGTATTTAAAACTGAGCAATCGCGCTTTCTTGGAAAAACTGGCAGTTTGGATAAAAATGCTGCAAGGGAATTATCCATCACTGCTGCTAATTGTTGTAAAGTAATAGGGGCCAATGCGCTAGAGGTACTAGGCATCGCTTGCGCGGGCGTAACTGGTGTCGACACATGGGGAGAGGAAGAAGGACTATCCTCATTACCCTCTGTTAAAGAATCATCTTGGGCTACATTTTTAAGTGTCACTGGATGGTCTTTAAAATGCTTAGATGTAACACAAATGCTTAGACTTTACACATAAATGCAATGGGGGTACCGCCATGGCTTTCAAACATAAAGAACAAGGTCTATCTGAAGTCTCAGACATGTTTGACATACTTATACAGCACTACAATACAGAAAAAATCACTTTTTGAAAAAACGTTACTGTGTCTTTAAATAATAAAAAGCACACACTTTTTTTCCAAATCACCAAAAAACATCCGATCTTTATGAAAATTTCAACACATGATCCCAATGCTTTGAAATGATTGCACACAATCAATGAACCCCTTATTGACCAAACCGGAGCAAATTGCAGTAAACAACCGGTTTAACACACTACAGCACGATGCCACAGTCTTTGCTGCGGCCCTACCTTCCCTTAGGGTTATTTGTAGCAGAAATATAAGCCTCAATGTCCTCCTGCACTCTCAGGACTCTACACATGAAGCTGCATGAGTTATCTTGCAAATCAACTGCGCAACTGAGGCCCCCTCCCCCTTCAGTCCAGAGTTATGGGGCCTTCCTAAGTCAGACTAGGCGTCTGATAATATACCAGGCGAAATAAAAACCCCAAAAAGTGTTTATAACGTTTTAAACACTTAAATAAATAAAATATTCCATCAATAAAATAATCGATTTAGCCCATCACAGTGTCTACCAGTATTTAAGCCCTTAACTGAAGCCATCCTTTCTATACTGTGTTTCAGAAAATGGCTTACCTTCCCTCATGGGGATCTCTGTCAGTCTTCTAGCATTACCAGGTCTTGTTAGAAATAAATGACTGAGCATACCTTAAAGGGACACTGTACCCAAAAAATTTCTTTCGTGATTCAGATTGAGCATGCAATTTTAAGCAACTTTCTAATTTACTCCTATTATCAAATTTTCTTCGTTCTCTTGCTATCATTATTTGAAAAAGAAGGCATCTAAGCTTTTTTTTGGTTTCAGTACTCTGGACAGCAATTTTTTATTGGTGGATGAATTTATCCACCAATCAGCAAGGACAACCCAGGTTGTTCACCAAAAATGGGCCGGCATCTAAACTTACATTCTTGCATTTCAAATAAAGATACCAAGAGAATGAAGAAAATTTGATAATGGGAGTAAATGAGAAAGTTGCTTAAAATTTCATGCTCAATCTGAATCACGAAAGAAAATTTTTGGGTACAGTGTCCCTTTAAGCAGTTAAGCCTGCAAACTGTTCCCCCCAACTGAAGTTCTCCGGTACTCAACAGTCCTGTGTGGGAACAGCAATGGATTTTAGTTACAACATGCTAAAATCTTTTTCCTCTCAGCAGAAATCTTCATCACTTTCTGCCTCAGAGTAAATAGTACAAACCGGCACTATTTTAAAATAACAAACTCTTGATTGAAGAAATAAAAACTACAAATCTAACACCACAAACTCTTTACCCTCCCGTGGAGATGCTACTTGTTAGAGCGGCAAAGAGAATGACTGGGGGGGCGGAGACTGAGGGGAGCTATATGGACAGCTTTGCTGTGTGCTCTCTTTGCCACTTCCTGTAGGGATTGAGAATATCCCACAAGTAAGGATGAATCCGTGAACTGAATACACCAAGTAAGAGAAAGTTAATTTTTAATGGGTTTATCACCCAGCTGAATTTACTTAAACATTTAAAACCCAGACACAATTTTAGCCAGTATTATGCAAATAATATTAAATCGTTCAAGGTATGTTGCTCAAATTATTAAAAAGGGACAGTCTACTCCAACATTTTTATTGTTTAAAAAGATAGATAACGCCTTTACTATCAATTCATATTGAATTATGCTACAAAAAGGGACAGTAAAGTCAAAATTAAAAACTTTCATGATTCAGATAGAACATGAAATTTTAAACAACTTTCCAATTTACTTCTATTATCAAATTTGCAGTTTACTTTGTATTTTTTATTGAGTAAAACTAAGAAGGCTCATAAGGGCTCAGGAGTGTGCACGTGTGTTTAGTACTCTATGGCAGCAGTGTTTTACAACACTATTTTTTGCTTTGTTATACGTTTTAAAACACTGCTGCCAGAGTACTAAAGACACGTGCACACTCCTGAGCCCTTATGAGCCTTCTTAGTTTTACTCAATAAAACATAGCAAGAGAACAAAGCAAATATGACAACAGAAGTAAATTGGAAATCGCATGCTCTATCTGAATCATGAAAGTTTCATTTAGACTTTACTGTCCCTTTAACCCCTTAGTGACCAGGCCACTTTTCAATTTGTTGACCAAGGCTATTTTTGCATTTCTACGATGTTTGTGTTTAACGGTTATTTTCCTCTTACTCATTTACTGTACCCACACATATTATATACCGTTTTTCTCGCCATTAAATGGACTTTCTAAAGATACCATTATTTTCATCATATCTTATAATTTACTATAAAAAAATTATAAAATATTAGGAAAAAATGAAAAAAAACACTTTTTCTAACTTTGAGCCCCAAAATCTCTAACACATCTACAACCACCATAAAATACCAATGCTAAACAGTTTCTAAATTTTGTCTTGAGTTTAGAAATACCCAATGTTTACATGTTCTTTGCTTTTTTTGCAAGTTATAGGGCAATAAGTACAAGTAGCACTTTGCTATTTCAAAACCATGTTTTTTCAAAATTGGCGATAGTTACATTGTAACACCAATATCTGTCAGGAATCCCTGAATAACCCTTCAAATGTATATATTTTTTAAAAGAAGACAACCTAAGGTATTAAACTTGGGGTATTTTGACTTTTTTCATGCAACCATTTTACCACCAATCTATGCCAAAGTTTGGGGGGGGGGGGGGGAAATAATTTGATTTTTTGACAAATAGCAATTTAAGAATACATTTACTGATAAAATGGTAAGGGTTACTGCCGAATAACACCCTAATATGTCTTCAGTAGCATCTCCTGGGTACAGTGATACCACCCATGTATAGGTGTGTCGGGTTCTCTGTGGGCTAAAAGCCCTTATTTTTAGAGAGCGCATTCCAGTTTTTCAACTTGGAATTTTCACATCGGTCATCATGCACCCATGTCCTATTTGGGACATTTCTGAAGCTGGCCAATGGAATTTACCCCCATCAAACCATATATTTTTGAAAAGTAGACACCCTAGGGTTTTTCAAATGCTGATATTTTAACACTTTCCATGCACTAATTCAACCACCAGTCTTTGTCAAACTTTTGGGTAGTCATTTTTTTGTGTTATTTTTCACACACATTGTACTTTAGGCATGGATTTTCAGTTCCTGTTATGTGTTACTGCCAAAAACCACCTCAATATGTGTTCAACAACATCTCCTGAGTACAGTGATACCACCTATGTATAGGTGTGTCGGGTTCTCTGGGGGCTAAATGGCCTTATTTTTAAGTAGCGCATTCCAGTTTTTCAACTTGGAATTTTCACATCGGTCATCATGCACCCATGTCCTATTTGGGACATTTCTGAAGCTGGCCAATGGAATTTACCCCCATCAAACCATATATTTTTGAAAAGTAGACACCCTAGGGTTTTTCAAATGCTGATATTTTAACACTTTCCATGAACTAATTCAACCACCAGTCTTTGTCAAACTTTTGGGTAGTCATTTTTTTGTGTTATTTTTCACACACATTGTACTTTAGGCATGGATTTTCAGTTCCCGTTATGTGTTACTGCCAAAAAAACACCTCAATATGTGTTCAACAACCTCTCCTGAGTACAGTGATACCACCCATGTATAGGTGTGTTGGGTTCTCTGGGGGCTAAAAGGCCTTATTTTTAGGAAGCCCATTCCATTTTTTCCACTTTGAATTTTCACATCCCATGCACCCATGTCCTATTTAAGACATTTCTGAAGCCGGCCAATGTAATTTACCTCAATCAAACCATATATTTTTGAAAAGTAGACTTCCTAGGGTATTTCAAATGCAGGTAATTTTAACACTTTCCATGCAC
This sequence comes from Bombina bombina, assembly GCF_027579735.1. Taxonomy (NCBI): domain Eukaryota; kingdom Metazoa; phylum Chordata; class Amphibia; order Anura; family Bombinatoridae; genus Bombina; species Bombina bombina. The sequence goes on from NC_069506.1 coordinate 92,258,476, forward strand.
TAATTTAACCACTAGTCATTGTCAAACTATTGGGCATTCATATTTTTGTGTTATTGTTCACATACATTGTACTTTAGACATGGATTCACAGATCCTGTTATGTGTTACTACCAAAGAAGACACCAATATGTGGTCACCAACATCTCCTGAGTTCAGTGATACCACCTATGCATAGGTTTGGTGGCTTGTTTGGGGGGTGCAATGCCAAATGTCTGACATGCGTTTGTGATTTTCTTTCACATTTAACATATTTTCTTTGCCTATCGTCTTTTTGGGGGGTCTTTTAACATACCCCAATTTATTTGTTTTCCATGAATGTGCATATATTTGAAAAGTTGACACCCCAAGGTATTGTATATGGTGTGCTTTGATGCCTTTGAAGCAACCGTTTTAGCCCAAAAAATTGGAGAAAGTGTATGGTGGTTATTTTTCAATTTTCATTTTTACAGACACATTGCTTTTTGACTATGATTTAGGAGAGACTGTTGTAAGTTATTGCAAAAGAATACTTCAGGTTGTTTTCTGCAAGGCACCCTGAGTACACCTATGCCCCCCATGCATAGGTTTGCCAGGATTTTGGGAAGGTTATGTTACAAATTTATGACTTGTGATTTTAGTTATTAACAATGAGAGTATTTCTTCTGATAGGCCTATCTTTAGTTTGTGGCCTATCACATACCCCACTTTTATTTATTGCCATGAAAGTGTATATTTTTTAAATGTTGACACCCCAAGGTATTGTATATGGTGTGCTTTGATGCCTTTGAAGCAACCGTTTTAGCCAAAAAAATTGGAGAAAGTGTATGGTGGTAATTTTTCAATTTTCATTTTTACAGACACATTGCTTTTTGACTATGATTTAGGAGAGACTGTTGTAAGTTATTACAAAAACATACTTCAGGTTGTTTTTTGCAAGGCACCCTGAGAACACCTATGTCCCCCATGCATAGGTTTGACAGGGGTTTTGGTTAAAAAAAAATAACAGGCCCAATTTTAGAAAAAAACAGAATTTATGTTTACCTGATAAATTTCTTTCTCCAACGGTGTGTCCGGTCCACGGCGTCATCCTTACTTGTGGGATATTCTCTTCCCCAACAGGAAATGGCAAAGAGCCCAGCAAAGCTGGTCACATGATCCCTCCTAGGCTCCGCCTACCCCAGTCATTCGACCGACGTTAAGGAGGAATAATAGCATAGGAGAAACCATATGGTACCGTGGTGACTGTAGTTAAAGAAAATAAATTATCAGACCTGATTAAAAAACCAGGGCGGGCCGTGGACCGGACACACCGTTGGAGAAAGAAATTTATCAGGTAAACATAAATTCTGTTTTCTCCAACATAGGTGTGTCCGGTCCACGGCGTCATCCTTACTTGTGGGAACCAATACCAAAGCTTTAGGACACGGATGAAGGGAGGGAGCAAATCAGGTCACCTAAATGGAAGGCACCACGGCTTGCAAAACCTTTCTCCCAAAAATAGCCTCCGAAGAAGCAAAAGTATCAAACTTGTAAAATTTGGTAAAAGTGTGCAGTGAAGACCAAGTCGCTGCCCTACATATCTGATCAACAGAAGCCTCGTTCTTGAAGGCCCATGTGGAAGCCACAGCCCTAGTGGAATGAGCTGTGATTCTTTCGGGAGGCTGCCGTCCGGCAGTCTCGTAAGCCAATCTGATGATGCTTTTAATCCAAAAAGAGAGAGAGGTAGAAGTCGCTTTTTGACCTCTCCTTTTACCTGAATAAACAACAAACAGGGAAGATGTTTGTCTAAAATCCTTTGTAGCATCTAAATAGAATTTTAGAGCGCGAACAACATCCAAATTGTGCAACAAGCGTTCCTTCTTTGAAACTGGTTTCGGACACAGAGAAGGTACGATAATCTCCTGGTTAATGTTTTTGTTAGAAACAACTTTTGGAAGAAAACCAGGTTTAGTACGTAAAACCACCTTATCTGCATGGAACACCAGATAAGGAGGAGAACACTGCAGAGCAGATAATTCTGAAACTCTTCTAGCAGAAGAAATTGCAACTAAAAACAAAACTTTCCAAGATAATAACTTAATATCAACGGAATGTAAGGGTTCAAACGGAACCCCCTGAAGAACTGAAAGAACTAAATTGAGACTCCAAGGAGGAGTCAAAGGTTTGTAAACAGGCTTGATTCTAACCAGAGCCTGAACAAAGGCTTGAACATCTGGCACAGCTGCCAGTTTTTTGTGAAGTAACACCGACAAGGCAGAAATCTGTCCCTTCAGGGAACTTGCCGATAATCCTTTTTCCAATCCTTCTTGAAGGAAGGATAGAATCCTAGGAATCTTAACCTTGTCCCAAGGGAATCCTTTAGATTCACACCAACAGATATATTTTTTCCAAATTTTGTGGTAAATCTTTCTAGTTACAGGCTTTCTGGCCTGAACAAGAGTATCGATAACAGAATCTGAGAAACCTCGCTTCGATAAAATCAAGCGTTCAATCTCCAAGCAGTCAGCTGGAGTGAAACCAGATTCGGATGTTCGAACGGACCCTGAACAAGAAGGTCTCGTCTCAAAGGTAGCTTCCAAGGTGGAGCCGATGACATATTCACCAGATCTGCATACCAAGTCCTGCGTGGCCACGCAGGAGCTATCAAGATCACCGACGCCCTCTCCTGATTGATCCTGGCTACCAGCCTGGGGATGAGAGGAAACGGCGGGAACACATAAGCTAGTTTGAAGGTCCAAGGTGCTACTAGTGCATCCACTAGAGCCGCCTTGGGATCCCTGGATCTGGACCCGTAGCAAGGAACTTTGAAGTTCTGACGAGAGGCCATCAGATCCATGTCTGGAATGCCCCAAAGTTGAGTGACTTGGGCAAAGATTTCCGGATGGAGTTCCCACTCCCCCGGATGCAATGTCTGACGACTCAGAAAATCCGCTTCCCAATTTTCCACTCCCGGGATGTGGATAGCAGACAGGTGGCAGGAGTGAGACTCCGCCCATAGAATGATCTTGGTCACTTCTTCCATCGCTAGGGAACGCCTTGTTCCCCCCTGATGGTTGATGTACGCAACAGTCGTCATGTTGTCTGATTGAAACCGTATGAACTTGGACCTCGCTAGCTGAGGCCAAGCCTTGAGAGCATTGAATATCGCTCTCAGTTCCAGAATATTTATCGGTAGAAGAGATTCTTCCCGAGACCAAAGACCCTGAGCTTTCAGGGATCCCCAGACCGCGCCCCAGCCCATCAGACTGGCGTCGGTCGTGACAATGACCCACTCTGGTCTGTGGAATGTCATCCCTCGTGACAGGTTGTCCAGGGACAGCCACCAACGGAGTGAGTCTCTGGTCCTCTGATTTACTTGTATCTTTGGAGACAAGTCTGTATAGTCCCCATTCCACTGACTGAGCATGCACAGTTGTAACGGTCTTAGATGAATGCGCGCAAAAGGAACTATGTCCATTGCCGCTACCATCAACCCGATCACTTCCATGCACTGAGCTACGGAAGGAAGAGGAACGGAATGAAGTATTCGACAAGAGTCCAGAAGCTTTGTCTTTCTGGCCTCTGTTAGAAAAATCCTCATTTCTGAGGAGTCTATAATTGTTCCCAAGAAGGGAACCCTTGTTGACGGGGATAGAGAACTCTTTTCCACGTTCACTTTCCAGCCGTGCGATCTGAGAAAGGCCAGGACGATGTCCGTGTGAGCCTTTGCTCGAGGGAGGGACGACGCTTGAATCAGAATGTCGTCCAGGTAAGGTACTACTGCAATGCCCCTTGGTCTTAGTACAGCTAGAAGGGACCCTAGTACCTTTGTGAAAATCCTTGGAGCAGTGGCTAATCCGAAAGGAAGCGCCACGAACTGGTAATGTTTGTCCAGGAATGCAAACCTTAGGAACCGATGATGTTCCTTGTGGATAGGAATATGTAGATACGCATCCTTTAAATCCACCGTGGTCATGAATTGACCTTCCTGGATGGAAGGAAGGATAGTTCGAATGGTTTCCATCTTGAAAGATGGGACCTTGAGAAATTTGTTTAAGATCTTGAGATCTAGGATTGGTCTGAATGTTCCCTCTTTTTTGGGAACTATGAACAGATTGGAGTAGAACCCCATCCCTTGTTCTCTCAATGGAACAGGATGAATCACTCCCATTTTTAACAGGTCTTCTACGCAAAGTAAGAACGCCTGTCTTTTTATGTGGTCTGAAGACAACTGAGACCTGTGGAACCTTCCCCTTGGGGGAAGTCCCTTGAATTCCAGAAGATAACCCTGGGAGACTATTTCTAGCGCCCAAGGATCCAGAACATCTCTTGCCCAAGCCTGAGCGAAGAGAGAGAGTCTGCCCCCCACCAGATCCGGTCCCGGATCGGGGGCCGATATTTCATGCTGTCTTGGTAGCAGTGGCAGGTTTCTTTGCCTGCTTTCCCTTGTTCCAGCCTTGCATTGGTCTCCAAGCTGGCTTGGCCTGAGAAGTATTACCCTCTTGCTTAGAGGACGTAGCACCTTGGGCTGGTCCGTTTTTACGAAAGGGACGAAAATTAGGTCTATTTTTTGCCTTGAAAGGCCGATCCTGAGGAAGGGCATGGCCCTTACCCCCAGTGATATCAGAGATAATCTCTTTCAAGTCAGGACCAAACAGCGTTTTCCCCTTGAAAGGAATGTTTAATAGCTTGTTCTTGGAAGACGCATCAGCCGACCAAGATTTCAACCAAAGCGCTCTGCGCGCCACAATAGCAAACCCAGAATTCTTAGCCGCTAACTTAGCCAATTGCAAAGAGGCGTCAAGAGTGAAAGAATTAGCCAATTTGAGAGCATTGACTCTGTCCATAATCTCCTCATAAGGAGGCGAGTCACTATCGAGCACCTTAATCAGTTCATCAAACCAGAAATATGCGGCTGTAGTGACAGGGACAATGCATGAAATGGGTTGTAGAAGGTAACCCTGCTGAACAAACATCTTTTTAAGCAAACCTTCTAATTTTTTATCCATAGGATCTTTGAAAGCACAACTATCCTCTATGGGAATAGTGGTGCGTTAGTTTAAAGTAGAAACCGCTCCCTCGACCTTGGGGACTGACTGCCATAAGTCCTTTCTGGGGTCGACCATAGGAAACAATTTTTTAAATATGGGGGGAGGGACGAAAGGAATACCGGGCCTTTCCCATTCTTTATTAACAATGTCCGCCACCCGCTTGGGTATAGGAAAAGCTTAAAAATATTGCACACCAAATTTGGAAGCTTTAACCCTTAAAATAACGGAACCGGAGCCGTTTTAAGCTTTAACCCCTTTACAGTCCCTGGTATCTGCTTTGCTGAGACCCAACCAAACCCAAGGGGAATACGATACCAAATGATGCCTTCAGAAGTCTTTTATAAGTATCAGAGCTCCTCTCACATGCGACTGCATGCCATGCCTCTCAAAAACTCTAAGCCATCTCCGTGGAGATGTTGCCTGTACAACGGCAAAGAGAATGACTGGGGTAGGCGGAGCCTAGGAGGGATCATGTGACCAGCTTTGCTGGGCTCTTTGCCATTTCCTGTTGGGGAAGAGAATATCCCACAAGTAAGGATGACGCCGTGGACCGGACACACCTATGTTGGAGAAAATAGAGTAGTGAAATGTAAAAATCTGGCACAGTAAAAGTAAAAAAAACAAAAACCCATCTAACAGTAAACATAACCAAAAAAAAAATATATATATATATATAACACCAAATGTATTTATTTTTTTAAAAATTGACCATTGTATGGTACCGCTTGAAGCAGTCCCCAATGCAGAGTGCAGGCTGTCCAGGGCAATCAGGACAGTGATATATGGTGTCCCTTCTCTTCCCCCTCTTGGTACAGACTCTGCATTTTTTTGTGGTTTCTGCTTTGCGGCTGTAGGGGGGATTTTAAAAATAAAATGAGTAGCCCCAACTCTGCTCTCTCCCATCACCGCCCGGGGAGCAGGTGCATCATGGTACAAAATCCCAGTAATAATCTGGAGCTGAAACTGTAAAAAAGTTTTTTTTAACTCTGGGGTTTGCTTTTTTGAACAACAAAAAAGCGTTGTGGGTTGCAATCTGCATTAGATAAATTGCAACCTTTTTGTACCAGGCCCTTGTCTTCCGCATAATTAGGTAGGGCTGCAGCAGCTGATCAGCCAGATCAACCCCACCCATATGCCGGTTATAAGACTTGATGCACACTGGCTTCCTTATGATCTCAGCTCTGCCACGTACAGAAGGTATACATCCTTCTTGTCTCTGTACTTAAGTGCCAACAGCTCCTCTTGGCGCAGAGCTGAGGTCTCCCCCCTTCGTAGCCGGGTGCGTACAAGTTGTCCTGGGAAACCTGCGCGGTTCTTTTTAATTGTACCGCAAGCTACTGTATCAAAGCAATACAGTAGCTTGAACAAACTTGGACACTTGTATAAAAATTGTCTAAGTACAAGTGATACCCTTTGTTCATTAGGGGTAATATCAGGTCCCAGACAATCTTGCCAGTGGTTCCCATATGTTCTGGGCAACCTGGAGGGTCAAGGTGGCTATCCTTTCCCTCATACACCCGGAAGGCCTGAGTATACCCAGTCTCGCTGTCACAGAGCTTATACACCTTTACCCCATATCTGGAGCGTTTGGAAGGAATATACTGCTTGAATCCCAGCCTTCCCTTATACTTCATTAGGGATTCATCAACACATATATTCCTTCCAGGTGTATAAGCCTCTGCAAACCTGGCAGAAAAGTGGGTTATCAGGGGGCGGATTTTATACAGCCTGTCAAATTGGGGATGCTCCCTAGGGGGGCACAGGCTGTTGTCGCTGAAGTGCATGAAATGCAGAATCATTTCATACCTCTTCCTCGACATAGTCTGGGAGAAAATGGGGGTAGAGCAGATGGGGCTACTACTCCAGTAGGAGCGAATGGAGGGTTTCTTTATGATGCCCATCAGCAGTCAATGCCCAGAATTTTTTGAATTCTGGCACATTGATGGGGGCCCATTGCTGCTTTGCCAAATATGTTCCAGGCTTTGCAGCACGGAACTGATGGGCATATAAATTAGTTTGGGCGACAATGTTCCCCAATATATCATCGCCCAGAAACACTTCCAGAAACTGCTGGGGGCTAAAACCTGCCACATCTATATTTATGCCAGCATTTGCTGTGAAGGGTGGGATATCTGGCCTCTGGAAATGAGGCGTTACCCACTCTTCAGCAGCAATGGCAGCAACACGCCTCCTTCTGGCAGGGGGGCTGGCAGCCACAGATACATCACTATCAGTTGAGACTGCATCTAGTGATGTATCTGAGCACATGGCAGGGTCAAAATTGGGGTCTGAGTCAGAAATAGAGGCATCTGACTCTGACGCAAGGATGGCATACGCCTCCTCAGCACTATATCTTTTCTGTGACATTTTTGTATCTGTCACAGAAAACAATTACTAAAAAAAATTAAATTAACTAAATTAATTAACTAAATTAACTAGCAAAAAAGTACAGCTATGCTACTGCCAGTGATTTATAGCGATCACTGGCAAGCTAGTGGTTAATGGCTCTGAAAATTAAATTAACTAAATGTTTCTGAAAAGAGCCTTTGGGTTTTTAAAAAATTACAACAACAAAATTAACCCCTAAAAAAATGCACAGACAGCAAAAAAGTACAGCTATGCAACTGCCAGTTATTTATAGCGATCACTGGCAAGCTAGGGGTTAATGGCTCTGAAAATTAAATGAAATTAACTAAATTAATTAACTAAATTAACTAGCAAAAAAGTACAGCTATGCTACTGCCAGTGATTTATAGCGATCACTGGCAAGCTAGGGGTTAATGGCTCTGAAAATTAAATTAAATTAACTAAATGTTTCTGAAAAGAGCCTTTGGGTTTTTAAAAAATTACAACAAAATTAACCCCTAAAAAAAATGCACAGACAGCAAAAAAGTACAGCTATGCAACTGCCAGTGATTTATAACAATCACTGGCAAGCTAGGGGTTAATGGCTCTGAAAATTAAATTAACTAAATTAATTAACTAAATTAACTAGCAAAAAAGTACAGCTATGCTACTGCCAGTGATTTATAGCGATCACTGGCAAGCTAGGGGTTAATGGCTCTGAAAATTAAATTAACTAAATGTTTCTGAAAAGAGCCTTTGGGTTTTTAAAAAATTACAACAACAAAATTAACCCCTAAAAAAATGCACAGACAGCAAAATGCAGCAAAAAAAAAGTGCACCTATGCTACTGCCAGTGATATATAGTGATCACTGGCAAGCTAGGGGTTAATGGCTCTGAAAATTAAATTAAATTAACTAAATGTTAGCCTTTGGGTTTTTAAAAAATTACAACAACAAAATTAACCCCTAAAAAAATGCACAGACAGCAAAATGCAGCAAAAAAAAGTGCACCTATGCTACTGCCAGTTATATATAGTGATCACTGGCAAGCTAGGGGTTAATGGCTCTGAAAAGAGCCTTTGGTTCTATATTTTTTAACAAATAAAAGAAATAAATCTCTCTCTCTGCTAAATACAGGTCTCTCTCTCCAACAAAATGGCAAGTGAGGAAAGGGAGGGAGATCCACACTGATCATAGTCAATATTTACAAATATTGACATGATCAGACAAATGGGGTATTTTATTATTATTTTTTTTTTTAGGGTGGGAGGCTCAGATTGGGTGACCCTAGCTTGCCCCTATGATGATGCAGGCTAGGGACACCCCCAGAGGCCCCATGATGCACTGGGCATCGCCATCTTGGATGCCTAGTGAAGGGGGAGGGGGGGGCTATTTAGGGCTTTTTTTTATTTTATTTGTTTGTTTTTTTTTCCTTTTATTTTACAACTAACTAAGTGCCTCGACCCACCGAGGCACTTGGCACACAAGCAGAGCATCGGAAGCGTGTCCGATCGCTTCCGATGCTCTGAAACACTGCCGGCTCGGGAACAGTATTGCAGGATGCCTAGACCTCAAGGCAAGCCTGCAATACTGTTAGAGCAGCTGGAAGCGATTTCGATCGCTTCCAGTGCTCTGTTAAACCGACGACGTATGCCATACGTCCTCGGTCGTTAAGTGCTTTTTTCCTGAGGACGTATGGCATACGTCGTTGGTCGTTAAGGGGTTAATGTACTTTGGATAGCTTAAAGGGACAGTCAACAACAGAATTTTTGTTGTTTAAAAAGATAGATAATCCATTTATTACCCATTCCCCAGTTTTGCAAAACCAACACTGTTATATTAATACACTTTTTATTTCTGTGACTAACTTGTATCTAAGCATCTTCTGACCGCCCCTAATCACATGACTTTTAGTTATTATCTATTGACTTGCATTTTAGCCAATTAGTGCAGTGTCTGCTACTAGCCACGGGCGTGATCACAATGCTATCTATATGGGCTACAAGAGCTAGCTCTCCCCTGCTGTGAAAAGTAAATAAAATAGAGGCAGTCTTCAACGGCTTATAAATTATCATATGTGCCTTCCTATGTTTGCTTTCAACTAGAATACCAAGAGAACAAAGCAAAATTGTTTATAAAAGTAAATTGGAAAGTTGTTTAAAATTACATGCCCTATTTGAAAAATGAAAGTTTTTTTTGGACTTGACTGTCCCTTTAAGTAACATTTATACAATAAGAGTGTTATAATATTGCTAAGTATTAAATAACCCCCTGCAAGCTACTTCAGACAACACTGCTACCTATCTGCTAAATCTCTTGAAAGTAAAGTAGCATATCTGATATATAATATTTTTATGCAAAAAGGAAGATATTTTACCTCACAATTTCTTCAGCTCAGAACAGTAATCCTTTAGCTATCAACTACATGGTGGAAAAAACCGAGTCAAAACAGCATCATGAGTGCTAAATTGACACTTTGCTTTAATGTGATCTTGAGGGATATCACTATAGCCTTGTGAGATTTCATAATAAAATTCCTTAAACCGAGGAGGAAAATAAAGTGACTGAGCCTACACATTACATCTATGCTCCCTTACAAGTCCAGGGACAAGAATCCTGATTGGACGCTTACAATCAATTTATAAACGGGATGTGGCTACTGAGGAAATTGTGTTAATATCTTCCTTTTTTTACATAGAGATGTTCATATGATCATTTCTAGTCAACTTTTTACAGATATGCTGTGTCACTTTCAAGTGATTTAGCAAATGGGTAGCATGTAAAGTTTGATTAACCCCTTAACGACCGACGACGTATGCCATACGTCCTCAAAAAAAAAGCACTTAACGACCGAGGACGTATGGCATACGTCGTCGGTTTAACAGAGCACTGGAAGCGATCGAAATCGCTTCCAGCTGCTCTAACAGTATTGCAGGCTTGCCTTGAGGTCTAGGCATCCTGCAATACTGTTCCCGAGTGCCGGGACCGGATTGATCACTCCCCCACGAGTGATCACTTCCGGTTTCGCTCCACGTGGAGCCCGGCAGTGTTTCAGAGCATCGGAAGCGATCGGACACGCTTCCGATGCTCTGCTTGTTTGCTAAGTGCCTCGGTGGGTCGAGGCACTTAGTTAGTTGTAAATTAAAATAAAAAGTAAAAAAAAAAAAAAAACGAATAAAAAAAAAAAAAAGCCCTAAATAGCCCCCCCCCTCCCCCTTCACTAGGCATCCAAGATGGCGATGCCCAGTGCATCATGGGGCCTCTGGGGGTGTCCCTAGCCTGCATCATCATAGGGGCAAGCTAGGGTCACCCAATCTGAGCCTCCCACCCTAAAAAAAAAAATAATAATAAAATACCCCATTTGTCTGATCATGTCAATATTTACAAATATTGACTATGATCAGTGTGGATCTCCCTCCCTCTCCTCACTTGCCATTTTGTTGGAGAGAGATAGAGACCTGTATTTAGCAGAGAGAGAGATTTATTTCTTTTATTTGTTAAAAAATATAGAACCAAAGGCTCTTTTCAGAGCCATTAACCCCTAGCTTGCCAGTGATCACTATATATCACTGGCAGTAACATAGGTGCACTTTTTTTTTGCTGCATTTTGCTGTCTGTGCGTTTTTTTAGGGGTTAATTTTGTTGTTGTAATTTTTTAAAAACCCAAAGGCTCTTTTCAGAAACATTTAGTTAATTTAATTTTCAGAGCCATTAACCCCTAGCTTGCCAGTGATCGCTATATATCACTGGCAGTAGCAAAGGTGCACTTTTTTTTTTGCTGCATTTTGCTGTCTGTGCATTTTTTTAGGGGTTAATTTTGTTGTTGTAATTTTTTAAAAACCCAAAGGCTCTTTTCAGAAACATTTAGTTAATTTAATTTAATTTTCAGAGCCATTAACCCCTAGCTTGCCAGTGATCGCTATATATCACTGGCAGTAGCAAAGGTGCACTTTTTTTTTTGCTGCATTTTGCTGTCTGTGCATTTTTTTAGGGGTTAATTTTGTTGTTGTAATTTTTTAAAAACCCAAAGGCTCTTTTCAGAAACATTTAGTTAATTTAATTTAATTTTCAGAGCCATTAACCCCTAGCTTGCCAGTGATCGCTATAAATCACTGGCAGTAGCATAGCTGTACTTTTTTGCTAGTTAATTTAGTTAATTAATTTAGTTAATTTAATTTTTTTTAGTAATTGTTTTCTGTGACAGATACAAAAATGTCACAGAAAAGATATAGTGCTGAGGAGGCGTATGCCATCCTTGCGTCAGAGTCAGATGCCTCTATTTCTGACTCAGACCCCAATTTTGACCCTGCCATGTGCTCAGATACATCACTAGATGCAGTCTCAACTGATAGTGATGTATCTGTGGCTGCTAGCCCCCCTGCCAGAAGGAGGCGTGTTGCTGCCATTGCTGCTGAAGAGTGGGTAACGCCTCATCTCCAGAGGCCAGATATCCCACCCTTCACAGCAAATGCTGGCATAAATATAGATGTGGCAGGTTTTAGCCCCCAGCAGTTTCTGGAAGTGTTTCTGGGCGATGATATATTGGGGAACATTGTCGCCCAAACTAATTTATATGCCCATCAGTTCCGTGCTGCAAAGCCTGGAACATATTTGGCAAAGCAGCAATGGGCCCCCATCAATGTGCCAGAATTCAAAAAATTCTGGGCATTGACTATGCTGATGGGCATCATAAAGAAACCCTCCATTCGCTCCTACTGGAGTACTAGCCCCATCTGCTCTACCCCCATTTTCTCCCAGACTATGTCGAGGAAGAGGTATGAAATGATTCTGCATTTCATGCACTTCAGCGACAACAGCCTGTGCCCCCCTAGGGAGCATCCCCAATTTGACAGGCTGTATAAAATCCGCCCCCTGATAACCCACTTTTCTGCCAGGTTTGCAGAGGCTTATACACCTGGAAGGAATATATGCGTTGATGAATCCCTAATGAAGTATAAGGGAAGGCTGGGATTCAAGCAGTATATTCCTTCCAAACGCTCCAGATATGGGGTAAAGGTGTATAAGCTCTGTGACAGCGAGACTGGGTATACTCAGGCCTTCCGGGTGTATGAGGGAAAGGATAGCCACCTTGACCCTCCAGGTTGCCCAGAACATATGGGAACCACTGGCAAGATTGTCTGGGACCTGATATTACCCCTAATGAACAAAGGGTATCACTTGTACTTAGACAATTTTTATACAAGTGTCCTTTTGTTCAAGCTACTGTATTGCTTTGATACAGTAGCTTGCGGTACAATTAAAAAGAACCGCGCAGGTTTCCCAGGACAGCTTGTACGCACCCGGCTACGAAGGGGGGAGACCTCAGCTCTGCGCTAAGAGGAGCTGTTGGCACTGAAGTACAGAGACAAGAAGGATGTATACCTTCTTACCACCATCCACACAGAGAGGACGGTGGCGGTTTCTGTACGTGGCAGAGCTGAGATCATAAGGAAGCCAGTGTGCATCAAGTCTTATAACCGGCATATGGGTGGGGTTGATCTGGCTGATCAGCTGCTGCAGCCCTATCTAATTATGCGGAAGACAAGGGCCTGGTACAAAAAGGTTGCAATTTACCTAATGCAGATTGCAACCCACAACGCTTTTTTGTTGTTCAAAAAAGCAAACCCCAGAGTTAAAAAGCCTTTTTTACAGTTTCAGCTCCAGATTATTACGGGGATTTTGTACCATGATGCACCTGCTCCCCGGGCGGTGATGGGAGAGAGCAGAGTTGGGGCTACCCATTTTATTTTTAAAATCCCCCCTAATGCCACAAAGCAGAAACCACAAAAAAAAATGCAGAGTCTGTCCCAAGAGGGGGAAGAGAAGGGACACCATATATTACTGTCCTGATTGCCCTGGACAGCCTGCACTCTGCATTGGGGACTGCTTCAAGCGGTACCATACAATGGTCAATTTTTTAAAAAATAAATACATTTGCTGTTACATATATATATATTTTTTTTGGTTATGTTTATAGTTAGATGTTTTTTTGTTTTTTTTACTTTTACTGTGCCAGATTTTTACATTTCACTACTCTATTTTTTTCAAAAATTGGGCCTGTTTTTTTTTAACCAAAACCCCTGTTAAACCTATGCATGGGGGACATAGGTGTTCTCAGGGTGCCTTGCAGAAAACAACCTGAAGTATGTTTTTGTAATAACTTACAACAGTCTCTCCTAAATCATAGTAAAAAAGCAATGTGTCTGTAACAATGAAAATTGAAAAATTACCACCATATACTTTCTCCAATTTTTTGGGCTAAAACGGTTGCTTCAAAGGCATCAAAGCACACCATATACAATACCTTGGGGTGTCAACATTTAAAAAATATACACTTTGAATGTAATAAATAAAAGTGGGGTATGTGATAGGCCCCAAACTAAAGATAGGCCTATCAGAAGAAATACTCTCATTTTTAATAACTAAAATCACAAGTCATAAAATTGTAACATAACCTTCCCAAAATCCTGGCAAACCTATGCATGGGGGGCATAGGTGTACTCAGGGTGCCTTGCAGAAAACAACCTGAAGTATTCTTTTGCAATAACTTACAACAATCTCTCCTAAATCATAGTCAAAAAGCAATGTGTCTGTAAAAATGAAAATTGAAAAATTACCACCATATACTTTCTCCAATTTTTTGGGCTAAAACGGTTGCTTCAAAGGCATCAAAGCACACCATATACAATACCTTGGGGTGTCAACATTTAAAAAATATACACTTTGAATGCAATAAATAAAAGTGGGGTATGTGATAGGCCCCAAACTAAAGATAGGCCTATCAGAAGAAATACTCTCATTTTTAATAACTAAAATCATGTAACATAACCTTCCCAAAATCCTGGCAAACCTATGCATGGGGGGCATAGGTGTACTCAGGGTGCCTTGCAGAAAACAACCTAAAGTATTCTTTTGCAATAACTTACAACAGTCTCTCCTAAATCATAGTAAAAAAGCAATGTGTCTAACAATGAAAATTGAAAAATTACCACCATATACTTTCTCCAATTTTTTGGGCTAAAACGGTTGCATCAAAGTCATCAAACCACTCCATGTATAATACCTTGGGGGGTCAACTTTTTAAATATAATCACATTTATGGAAAACAAATAAATTGGGGTATGTTAAAAGACCCCCAAAAAAAGACGATAGGCAAAGAAAATATGTTAAATGTGAAAAAAAATCACAAACACATGTCAGACATTTGGCATTGCACCGCCCAAACAAGCCACCAAACCTATGCATAGGTGGTATCACTGAACTCAGGAGATGTTGGTGACCACATATTGGTGTCTTCTTTGGTAGTAACACATAACAGGAGCTGTGAATCCATGTCTAAAGTACAATGTATGTGAAAAATAACACAAAGAAATGAATGCCCAATAGTTTGACAAAGACTAGTGGTTGAATTAGTGTATGGAAAGTGTTAAAACACCTGCATTTCAAATACCCTAGGGGGTCTACTTCTCAAAAATATATGGTTTTATGGGGGTAAATTTCATTGACCGGCTTCAGAAATGTCCCAAATAGGACATGGGTGCATGATGACCGATGTGAAAATTCCAAGTTGAAAAACTGGAATGCGCTTCCTAAAAATAAGGCCTTCTAGCCCCCAGAGAACCCAACACACCTATACATGGGTGGTATCACTGTACTCAGGAGATGTTGTTGAACACATATTGAGGTGTTTTTTGGCAGTAACACATAACAGGAACTGAGAATCCATGCCTAAAGTACAATGTGTGTGAAAAATAACACAAAAAAATGACTACCCAAAAGTTTGACAAAGACTGGTGGTTGAATTAGTGCATGGAAAGTGTTAAAATACAAGCATTTGAAATACCCTAGGGTGTCTACTTTTCAAAAATATATGGTTTGATGGGGGTAAATTCCATTGACCAGCTTCAGAAATGTCCCAAATAGGACATGGGTGCATGATGACCGATGTGAAAATTCCAAGTTGAAAAACTGGAATGCGCTTCCTAAAATTAAGGCCTTTTAGCCCCCAGAGAACCCGACACACCTATACATGGGTGGTATCACTGTACTCAGGAGATGTTGTTGAACACATATTGAGGTTTTTTTTGGCAGTAACACATAACAGGAACTGAGAATCCATGCCTAAAATACAATGTGTGTGAAAAATAACACAAAATAATGACTACCCAAAAGTTTGACAAAGACTGGTGGTTGAATTAGTGCATGGAAAGTGTTAAAATACAAGCATTTGAAATACCCTAGGGTGTCTACTTTTCAAAAATATATGGTTTGATGGGGGTAAATTCCACTGACCAGCTTCAGAAATGTCCCAAATAGGACATGGGTGCATGATGACCGATGTGAAAATTCCAAGTTGAAAAACTGGAATGCGCTTCCTAAAATTAAGGCCTTTTAGCCCCCAGAGAACCCGACACACCTATACATGGGTGGTATCACTGTACTCAGGAGATGTTGTTGAACACATATTGAGGTTTTTTTTGGCAGTAACACATAACAGGAACTGAGAATCCATGCCTAAAATACAATGTGTGTGAAAAATAACACAAAATAATGACTACCCAAAAGTTTGACAAAGACTGGTGGTTGAATTAGTGCATGGAAAGTGTTAAAATACAAGCATTTGAAATACCCTAGGGTGTCTACTTTTCAAAAATATATGGTTTGATGGGGGTAAATTCCATTGACCAGCTTCAGAAATGTCCCAAATAGGACATGGGTGCATGATGACCGATGTGAAAATTCCAAGTTGAAAAACTGGAATGCGCTTCCTAAAATTAAGGCCTTTTAGCCCCAAGAGAACCCGACACACCTATACATGGGTGGTATCACTGTACTCAGGAGATGTTGTTGAACACATATTGAGGTTTTTTTTGGCAGTAACACATAACAGGAACTGAGAATCCATGCCTAAAGTACAATGTGTGTGAAAAATAACACAAAATAATGACTACCCAAAAGTTTGACAAAGACTGGTGGTTGAATTAGTGCATGGAAAGTGTTAAAATACAAGCATTTGAAATACCCTAGGGTGTCTACTTTTCAAAAATATATGGTTTGATGGGGGTAAATTCCATTGACCAGCTTCAGAAATGTCCCAAATAGGACATGGGTGCATGATGACCGATGTGAAAATTCCAAGTTGAAAAACTGGAATGCGCTTCCTAAAATTAAGGCCTTTTAGCCCCCAGAGAACCCGACACACCTATACATGGGTGGTATCACTGTACTCAGGAGATGTTGTTGAACACATATTGAGGGTTTTTTTGGCAGTAACACATAACAGGAACTGAGAATCCATGCCTAAAGTACAATGTGTGTGAAAAATAACACAAAATAATGACTACCCAAAAGTTTGACAAAGACTGGTGGTTGAATTAGTGCATGGAAAGTGTTAAAATACAAGCATTTGAAATACCCTAGGGTGTCTACTTTTCAAAAATATATGGTTTGATGGGGGTAAATTCCATTGACCAGCTTCAGAAATGTCCCAAATAGGACATGGGTGCATGATGACCGATGTGAAAATTCCAAGTTGAAAAACTGGAATGCGCTTCCTAAAATTAAGGCCTTTTAGCCCCCAGAGAACCCGACACACCTATACATGGGTGGTATCACTGTACTCAGGAGATGTTGTTGAACACATAGAGGTTTTTTTTGGTAGTAACACATAACAGGAACTGAGAATCCATGCCTAAAGTACAATGTGTGTGAAAAATAACACAAAATAATGACTACCCAAAAGTTTGACAAAGACTGGTGGTTGAATTAGTGCATGGAAAGTGTTAAAATACAAGCATTTGAAATACCCTAGGGTGTCTACTTTTCAAAAATATATGGTTTGATGGGGGTAAATTCCATTGACCAGCTTCAGAAATGTCCCAAATAGGACATGGGTGCATGATGACCGATGTGAAAATTCCAAGTTGAAAAACTGGAATGCGCTCCCTAAAAATAAGAGCTTTTAGCCCCCCGAGAACCCGACACACCTATACATGGGTGGTATCACTGTACCCAGGAGATGCTGCTGAAGACATATGAGGGTGTTATTTGGCAGTAACCCTTAATATTATCAGTAAATGTATTCTTAAATTGCTATTTTGTCAAAAAATCAAATTATTTTTTTTTCCCCCCCAAACTTTGGCATAGATTGGTGGTAAAATGGTTGCATGAAAAAAGTCAAAATACCCCAAGTTTAATACCTTAGGTTGTCTTCTTTTAAAAAATATATACATTTGAAGGGTTATTCAGGGATTCATGACAGATATTGGTGTTACAATGTAACTATCGCCAATTTTGAAAAAACATGGTTTTGAAATAGCAAAGTGCTACTTGTACTTATTGCCCTATAACTTGCAAAAAAAGCAAAGAACATGTAAACATTGGGTATTTATAAACTCAGGACAAAATTTAGAAACTGTTTAGCATTGATATTTTATGGTGGTTGTAGATGTGTAAGAGATTTTGGGGCTCAAAGTTAGAAAAAGTGCATTTTTTTTCATTTTTTCCTCATATTTTATATTTTTTTTTATAGTAAATTATAAGATATGATGAAAAAAATGGTATCTTTAGAAAGTCCATTTAATGGCGAGAAAAACAGTATATAATATGTGTGGGTACAGTAAATGAGTAAGAGGAAAATTACAGTTAAATACAAACATCGCAGAAATGCAAAAATAGCCTTGGTCCCAGCTGGTCAACAAATTGAAAAGTGGTCTGGTCACTAAGGGGTTAAACAACATGTACCATTTTCATGTATCACACTTTGCTGTAATGATGCAATCTTGAATTACACTGAAGACGAAGAAAAAAAAAAAACTATATCAGAACTAAAATTACCTCTAGAATGAATGGTAAAACTGGAATAAAAACACCTGTACTTTCTGACAGCAACGTCAATGCTCGAACACAATGAATCCGGAGCGGGATGTACCTCACTGTTGGAACAAGCCTGTATAATTGAGAAGCAAAAGTGATGTTAGCATTCTTTCATATATTTTTTATGACCTGTCCAGTAAAAAGCTTTTTCTTCAATACAGCTGTTTCTAATCTTTCCCCTCTGTGTTTATAAATGCAAATGAAAGTTATTGGCAAATTGTAGTTTAGTATATATTTTATTAAAATACACAACCTGAAGTCCTTTAAATATCTTATCACAATGCACAAACTATTGAATGAACCATAAATGACAATGTTGGCACAATTCAAAATGGTATTTCAAACCAAAACAAAAAACGACTGTCATTGCAATAAAAAGAACGCAGATGACTAGTTCTAGCTGAACTCCTTTTCAATGCCAACCCCACATGACCCTGGGGGAGGCACAGTACAATAGATTTAACAAGGCTGGAAGTTTGGACGTCAAAAGGTTCCTGTGTTCTGTAATGAGCCAAAACCCTCAAAAAGACCCGAAACTGATCATGCTGTGTTAGCGCTGCATCAACATCTTGCTTTAAAATGCTGTGTAACTTTAATGGAAGTTTACAAGACCACTAAGTATAAGTAGAACATACCCAAAACAGTGAGGTCTCATCCGGTATCATGCATAATTGTATAATTGTAACTAGTGATATTCTGGTTTTATGGTGCCTTTGGACTAAAGCAATGCTGCCACCTGCAGATACATTCAGTGATTTGCAGCACAGATATAAACACATCTATGGGTCTTATATTAAAATACAAAAACACAATAAATTTGAAATGTAATTCCCTAAGAAGTAATGTTTAATTGTGTATACTGAGAAACATTTGCAATACTTTTTCAAAATTATTTTGCCTGTTTTTGCCTTTAATACCACTTGTTATGTTTTAAGTGTTAACATATGAAGCATAAGACCATGGGTGTCTGGAGGGGGGAGTCGAGCACACTTTTGTAAACACACAGCTAGATTAAACCTAGCTTTCTATGTTGCTTTTAATCTGTGTGCTTGCAAGAGAGGGCCAGACTTTCTATGTGCTGTTCTAATATTTTTGTTTTGTAATGTTTCCTATGGGTTTCTGCACCCAGGCAGGTCTGTGGTTAACTGCCTGAGTTGCTGGGAGCTGTACAGCTGTCTGTGAGTGCTGATGAGTACCCAGGGCTGTGAGTTTTCCAGTGGCATAGGATGTGCACCCTGTCTGCTTTGAGAGTGCCGTCCATTTCCATATTTTGTATGTGTCTAGATAAATGACAAAAGGCCTGTGTCACCATTGGTACTAACCTCAGGTGGATTAACTGAGACATACAGGGCATTTGAAGCGTTTCCCAAAATTTTAAGCCGGATTTTGACATGGGTTAAATAAAGGAGAAATGTGACTAACAAATTTTATAAAAAATGTTTTACAGGCTAATTCCAAATTTCTATTCCTCCTTAAGAGTTCATGGACAGGACTCCTGCATTAATGCTGACCAAGACCAGGAATGCTCTATCATTGTATAGGATGAACTAAAATAGTTTTCCTGCCTGACTGCACTATGTAGTTACCTGTGTTATTGCCTACAGATCACAAGGAATTTTAGACCAGCCCTGAATATTCTAGGGATACAAAGAAACATTATCTGCCAGAGTCTCCAAGACAAGAAAGCACATGATCTTTGTGCTGCTTATTTATTTTTTCTGAAGGATTTACTTCTGGAGTGTAAAACCTTCCCCAAATACCCTGTCAGTAATAATGTGGATCAGTGCTCCAAGGATAGCAGCTGTGGTAGTCGCACAGCTGGGTCATGAGATTAGCAATGCTGAATGGCTGAGCAGCAGTTTCCAATTGGGACAAGAACTGGACTTTAACTTTGTATTTAACCCCTTTGTGAGGGTTAAACACATAGAACTGCAGGGTCGCTAGTGTTAAAATTACAACCTTTAACAAATCAGAGCATGTCATTTTCCAAATATAATGGCCCTTTAAAGGGACACTGAACCCAATTTTTTTTCTTGGTGTCTTTATTTGAAAAAGCAGCAATGTAAGCTTGCAAGCAGGCCCATCTTTGGTTCAGCACCTGGCTAGCGATTGCTGATTGGTGGCTAAATGTAGCCACCAATCAACAAGAGCTACGCAGGCGCTGAACCAAAGATGGGCCCAGCTCATAAACTTACATTGCTGTTTTTCAAAAAAGATACCAAGAGAACGAAAACAATTTTATAATAGGAGTAAATTAGAAAGTTGCTTAAAATTGCCTATTCTATTTGAATCATTAAAGAAGAAAAAAAAGGAAATTTATGCTTAGCTGATAAATGTATCTCTTTTACGATACAACGAGTCCACGGATTTCATCCTTACTTATAGGATTACGCCTCCTGTTTAGCAGGAAGTGGCAAAGAGCACCACAGCAGAGCTGTATATACCTCCTCCCCTCCCTCCCACCTCCAGTCATTCGACCGAAGTTAGGAAGAGAAAGGAAAAGCCAAGGTGCAGAGGTGACTGAAGTTTAACAAAAATATAAACCTGTCTTAGAAAAACAGGGTGGGCCGTGGACTCGTCGTATCGTAAAAGAAATAAATTTATCAGGTAAGCATAAATTTCCTTTTCTTTTACAAGATACGACAAGTCCACGGATTTCATCCTTACTTATGGGATACAATACCAAAGCTATAGGACACGGATGAAAGCGAGGGACAAGACAGGAACCTAAATGGAAGGCACCACTGCTTGAAGAACCTTTCTCCCAAAAATAGCCTCAGAAGAAGCAAAAGTATAAAATTTGTAAAAAGTGTGAAGAGACGACCAAGTTGCAGCCTTGCAAATCAACAGAAGCATTGTTTTTAAATGCCCATGAGGAAGCCACAGCCCTAGTAGAATGAGCCGTAATTCTTTCAGGAGGCTGTTGTCCAGCAGTCTCATACGCCAGACGGATGATACTCTTCAGCCAAAAAGAAAGAGGTAGCCATAGCTTTCTGGCCCCTACGCTTTCAAGAGAAAACAACAAATAATGAAGATGATTGACGAAATTCTTTAGTCACCTGTAAGTAAAACTTAAGGGCACGAACCACATCCAAGTTATGTAACAAACGCTCCTTCTTAGAAGAAGGATTAGGACATAATGAAGGAACAACAATTTCCTGATTAATATACTTATTAGAAACAACCTTAGGTAGGAAACCAGGTTTGGTACATAAAACTACCTTATCAGAATGGAAGATAAGATAAGGCGAGTCACATTGTAACGCTGAAAGCTCAGAAACTCTACGAACAGAAGAAATAGCAACCAAAAATAAAACTTTCCAAGATAACAACTTAATATCTATGGAATGCATAGGTTCAAACGGAACCCCTTGAAGAACATTAAGAACTAAATTCAAACTCCAGGGTGGAGCAATTGGTCTAAACACAGGCTTAATTCTGGATAGAGCCTGACAAAAAGACTGAACGTCTGGAACATCTGCAAAACGTTTGTGTAGTAAAATTGACAAAGCAGAGATTTGTCCCTTTAAGGAACTAGCTGATAATCCTTTCTCCAATCCTTCTTGGAGAAAAGACAGAATTCTAGGAATCCTAACTCTACTCCATGAGTAGCCCCTGGATTTGCACCAATAAAGATATTTACGCCATATCTTATAGTAAATCTTTCTAGTAACAGGCTTACATGCCTGAATGAAAGTATCAATGACCGAATCAGAGAACCCCCGCTTAGATAAAATCAAGCGTTCAATCTCCAAGCAGTTAGTTGCAGAGAAACTAGATTTGGGTGTTGGAAGGGTCCCTGAATTAGAAGGTCCTGCCTCAATGGAAGCTTCCAAGGTGGCAGAGAGGACATGTCCACTAGATCGGCATACCAAGTCCTGCAAGGCCACGCAGGCGCAATTAGAATTACTGAAGCCCTCTCCTGTCTGATCCGAGCAATCACCCGGGAAAGGAGAGCAAACGGTGGAAACACATAAGCTAGGTTGAACGACCAAGGCATCTATCAGTTCGGCCTGAGGATCCCTTGACCTGGATCCGTATCTTGGGAGCTTGGCATTCTGATGAGACGCCATAAGATCCAATTCCGGTCTGCCCCATGTGAGAATCAGGGTGGCAAAGACCTTCCGGATGGAGTTCCCACTCCCCCGGATGAAACGTCTTCTGATTAAAAAGTCCGCTTCCCAGTTGTCCACTCCCGGGATGTAGATTGCTGAAAGATAACAAGAGTGAGCCTCCGCCCACCATCTTGGATACCTCTGTCATCGCTAAGGAACTTCTTGTTCCTCCCTGATGATTGATGTAAGCCACAGTCATGATGTTGTCCGACTGAAAACGGATGAATTTGGCCGAAGCCAACTGAGGCCAAGCCTGAAGCGCATTGAATATTGCTCTCAATTCCAGAATATTGATTGGAAGTAGAGACTCTGACCGAGTCCACACACCCTGAGCCTTCAGGGAATTCCAGACTGCACCCCAACCTAGTAGGCTGGCGTCCGTTGTCACTATCACCCATGAGGGTCTGCGGAAGCACGTCCCTTGGGACAGATGATCCGGAGACAACCACCAAAGAAGAGAGTCTCTTGTCTCCTGATCCAGATTTATCTGAGGAGACAAATTTGCATAATCTCCATCCCACTGCCTGAGCATGTTCAGTTGTAGCGGTCTAAAGTCTCAAACGACTCAAGCACCAGTGGTATAAATTAGGTGTGCAAAGCTGGAGGAGCCACTGCTCAAAGACTCCCAAACATCAGAATCAAAGAAAGTCCAGCAGCACCACAGTAGTTTATCTTTCAAATTTTATTAGTACCTGGAGGTGAAAACATGACGTTTCAGGCTCAGTAGCCCTTAATCATATGACCCTCATGCTGTATACAACATCCTTAAATACCCCACACCAC
The DNA here is from genome assembly GCF_027579735.1 of Bombina bombina. Classification (NCBI taxonomy): domain Eukaryota; kingdom Metazoa; phylum Chordata; class Amphibia; order Anura; family Bombinatoridae; genus Bombina; species Bombina bombina. The sequence continues at coordinate 92,281,604 of NC_069506.1, forward strand.
AGGTGTGTACAATCACATTTTAATCTTGTACCTGTTACAATTCTATACTACTCTCGCCACCTAGTGGTGTAAATCAATTAATACATCAAATAAACTATATAAAAAAGTCTAACAGTGTTACATACTCTTATTTCAACTGCATCTTACATTTCATATCAAAATCACAGAACAATGCACAATTTAATATTTACAAGACTGGTAATGAGGGATAACTCTTCATCTTGGTCCTTTATATCTAGAAAAGGAAATATTGTAGAATCTGCAAAATCACAAAAAGATATTAAAATCAATTTCACGGTTCATTCCCTTTGGGTACAGACAATCTAGCCTATAAATCCACATAGATTCTCTCTTTTTTAAGATCAGTTCTCTGTTCCCACCTCTCCGTGGGACAGGGACATGATCTATAATTTGGAATTTCAATTGTGCAATTGAATGGCCAAAGGTCAGAAAATGATTGGAGACAGGGGCATTAAAATCTTTACACCTAATGTTGGACTTATGCTGTATGATTCTGTCCCTCACCCTTTGGGTGGTCTCTCCAATATAAATCCACCCACATGGGCATTTAATTAAATAGATTGCATAATCTGTATTGCAGGTATAGAAGCCATTAATTTTAAATACTTTACCAGTTAGAGGATGTGTAAAATTACGGCCCTTAGCCATGTTATTACAATTACCACACCCTAAGCAGGGATAGCAACCCAAATTCTTTCCAGAGATAAAACTTTGTTTCAATTTCTTACTCCCTACATCTGCTCTTACAAGTTTATCTTTGATACTGGTACCTTTCCTATATGCCGGCATTGGTCCATTAGCAAAAATCTTACAATCTTTATGGCAATCTCTTAGCAAAAAACAATATTTATTCACAATTCTTTGTATTTTATAACTTTGATTGCTATACTCTGAAACTGATAGATTGCTCATCCCAAGTAAGGGTAAATTTAATACATCTTGTGGCTCTATTCAAATCTTCTACAAACTCCAATAGGGATCCAATGTCGCCCCACCATACTCCAAAGACATAGTCTACATAACGCCACCAGGTGGCGCCATATAGAAGAAACATCTTATTCTGATAAACAAACTTCTCTTCAAATATTGACATAAATAAATTCGCATAGGTAGGGGCGACATTGGATCCCATTGCAGTACCTTTAACCTGCATATAGAAATTGTCCTCAAAAAGAAAGTAATTACAATATAAGATTATACTCAAAAGATTCAGCAAACATTCTTGTTGTTGGACAGTGTAGATACCACTAGTTGCTAAAACATTTCTTACAGCGCCCAATCCGCCTTCATGTTCGATAGAGGTATATAGACTGACCACATCAAGACTATACAATATGCATCTATCTGGTACCATAAGATTCAGTATTTTATCCAAAAAGTCTTCAGTTTCTTTTATATAGGAAGTGGATTGTTCAACAAATCCCCTCAGGATTTTATCCAAATATATAGATATATTAGAAAAAATGGACTCTGTACTTGCCACTATGGGCCTCCCTGGTGGCTTATCTGGTTTTTTATGTACTTTTGGTAAAGTATAAAAAACGGGTAGTTGTAGCGGTCTGAGATGAAAAGGAGCAAACAGAATGATGCCCATTGCCGCCACCATCAATCCAATTACCTCCATGCACTGAGCCACTGATGGCCGAGGATTGGACTGAAGAGCTCGGCATGTATTCAGAATCTTTAACTTTCTGACCTCTGTCAAGAAAATTTTCATGGATATGGAATCTATTAAAGTTCCCAGAAAGGGAACCCTGGTCTGTGGAATTAATTAACTCTTTTCTAGATTAACCTTCCACCCGTGAGTCCTCAGAAAGGACAGGACCATGTCTGTATGAGATTTTGTCAGATGGCAAGACAACGCCTGGATCAGAATATCGTCTAGATAAGGCGCCACTGCAATACCCCGCTGCCTGAGAACCGCCAGAAGGGACCCTAGAACCTTCGTGAAGATCATGGGTGCTGTGGCCAACCCGAAGGGAAGAGCCACAAACTGAAAATGTTTGTCCAGGAAAGCAAACCTTAGGTACTGATGATGATCCTTGTGGATAGGAATATGAAGGTATGCATCCTTCAAGTCCACGGTAGTCATATATTGACCCTCCTGGATCATTGGTAAAATTGTTTGAATGGTCTCCATCTTGAAGGATGGGACTCTGAGAAACTTGTTTAGACTCTTGAGATCTAAAATGGGTCTGAACGCTCCCTATTTTTTTGGAACTACGAAAAGATTTGAGTAAAACCCCTGCCCCTGTTCCAGTATTGGAATGGGACAAATTACTCCCATAGTAGAGAGGTCTCTTACACAGCGTAAGAACGCCTCTCTTTTTATCTGGTCTACAGACAACCGTGAAAGAAGAAACCTCCCCAGAACTTTTGAATTCCAGTTGATACCCTTGGGACACGATTTCCAGCGTCCAGGGGTCCTGAACATCTTTTACTCTGAAGTCAAAATATATATTAAAAATTCTTGAACTAAAAACTGTACTGTGCCTTTAAATAATAAAAGCGCAAAATTTTTTCGGATATAGTACAAAACGATGTTTTTATCAATAAAAATAGTCCCTTTGTGCCCAGAAGAATTTAACAATATTGCACTACTTGTTAGTATATGCTATCTATTAATTAACTAACGATTTTATCAGAAAATTAAAGACTATTAGTTCTGGGCTCTGCTGCGGCGCCTACCTGCCCGCAGATCACAATGGAGAAAACGATCTCTCTGGACAAGAACTGAGTTTGGCCCCACCAGAACCACAGGACCTTGCTGCTGTCCGGAAAATACACTGCGCGATAGAGCGCGCAAAACTAAGCCCCGCCCACCGTGGGCGTACCTCTGAGCCGTTACCGAGACCCGCATGGGTCGAAAAAACATAATTTATGTAAGAACTTACCTGATAAATTCATTTCTTTCATATTAGCAAGAGTCCATGAGCTAGTGACGTATGGGATATACATTCCTACCAGGAGGGGCAAAGTTTCCCAAACCTCAAAATGCCTATAAATACACCCCTCACCACACCCACAATTCAGTTTAACGAATAGCCAAGAAGTGGGGTGATAAAAAAGTGCGAAAGCATATAAAATAAGGAATTGGAATAATTGTGCTTTATACAAAATCATAACCACCACAAAAAAAGGGCGGGCCTCATGGACTCTTGCTAATATGAAAGAAATGAATTTATCAGGTAAGTTCTTACATAAATTATGTTTTCTTTCATGTAATTAGCAAGAGTCCATGAGCTAGTGACGTATGGGATAATGACTACCCAAGATGTGGATCTTTCCACACAAGAGTCACTAGAGAGGGAGGGATAAAATAAAGACAGCCAATTCCTGCTGAAAATAATCCACACCCAAAATAAAGTTTAACGAAAAACATAAGCAGAAGATTCAAACTGAAACCGCTGCCTGAAGTACTTTTCTACCAAAAACTGCTTCAGAAGAAGAAAATACATCAAAATGGTAGAATTTAGTAAAAGTATGCAAAGAGGACCAAGTTGCTGCTTTGCAGATCTGGTCAACCGAAGCTTCATTCCTAAACGCCCAGGAAGTAGATACTGACCTAGTAGAATGAGCTGTAATTCTCTGAGGCGGAATTTTACCCGACTCAACATAGGCAAGATGAATTAAAGATTTCAACCAAGATGCCAAAGAAATGGCAGAAGCTTTCTGGCCTTTCCTAGAACCGGAAAAGATAACAAATAGACTAGAAGTCTTACGGAAAGATTTCGTAGCTTCAACATAATATTTCAAAGCTCTAACAACATCCAAAGAATGCAACGATTTCTCCTTAGAATTCTTAGGATTAGGACATAATGAAGGAACCACAATTTCTCTACTAATGTTGTTGGAATTCACAACTTTAGGTAAAAATTCAAAAGAAGTTCGCAACACCGCCTTATCCTGATGAAAAATCAGAAAAGGAGACTCACAAGAAAGAGCAGATAATTCAGAAACTCTTCTAGCAGAAGAGATGGCCAAAAGGAACAAAACTTTCCAAGAAAGTAATTTAATGTCCAATGAATGCATAGGTTCAAACGGAGGAGCTTGAAGAGCTCCCAGAACCAAATTCAAACTCCAAGGAGGAGAAATTGACTTAATGACAGGTTTTATACGAACCAAAGCTTGTACAAAACAATGAATATCAGGAAGAATAGCAATCTTTCTGTGAAAAAGAACAGAAAGAGCAGAGATTTGTCCTTTCAAAGAACTTGCGGACAAACCCTTATCTAAACCATCCTGAAGAAACTGTAAAATTCTCGGTATTCTAAAAGAATGCCAAGAAAAATGATGAGAAAGACACCAAGAAATATAAGTCTTCCAGACTCTATAATATATCTCTCGAGATACAGATTTACGAGCCTGTAACATAGTATTAATCACGGAGTCAGAGAAACCTCTTTGACCAAGAATCAAGCGTTCAATCTCCATACCTTTAAATTTAAGGATTTCAGATCCTGATGGAAAAAAGGGCCTTGTGACAGAAGGTCTGGTCTTAACGGAAGAGTCCACGGTTGGCAAGAGGCCATCCGGACAAGATCCGCATACCAAAACCTGTGAGGCCATGCCGGAGCTACCAGCAGAACAAACGAGCATTCCTTCAGAATCTTGGAGATTACTCTTGGAAGAAGAACTAGAGGCGGAAAGATATAGGCAGGATGATACTTCCAAGGAAGTGATAATGCATCCACTGCCTCCGCCTGAGGATCCCGGGATCTGGACAGATACCTGGGAAGTTTCTTGTTTAGATGGGACGCCATCAGATCTATTTCTGGAAGTTCCCACATTTGAACAATCTGAAGAAATACCTCTGGGTGAAGAGACCATTCGCCCGGATGCAACGTTTGGCGACTGAGATAATCCGCTTCCCAATTGTCTACACCTGGGATATGAACCGCAGAGATTAGACAGGAGCTGGATTCCGCCCAAACCAAAATTCGAGATACTTCTTTCATAGCCAGAGGACTGTGAGTCCCTCCTTGATGATTGATGTATGCCACAGTTGTGACATTGTCTGTCTGAAAACAAATGAACGATTCTCTCTTCAGAAGAGGCCAAAACTGAAGAGCTCTGAAAATTGCACGGAGTTCCAAAATATTGATCGGTAATCTCACCTCCTGAGATTCCCAAACTCCTTGTGCCGTCAGAGATCCCCACACAGCTCCCCAACCTGTGAGACTTGCATCTGTTGAAATTACAGTCCAGGTCGGAAGCACAAAAGAAGCCCCCTGAATTAAACGATGGTGATCTGTCCACCATGTTAGAGAGTGTCGAACAATCGGTTTTAAAGATATTAATTGAGATATCTTCGTGTAATCCTTGCACCATTGCTTCAGCATACAGAGCTGAAGAGGTCGCATGTGAAAACGAGCAAAGGGGATCGCGTCCGATGCAGCAGTCATAAGACCTAGAATTTCCATGCATAAGGCTACCGAAGGGAATGATTGTGACTGAAGGTTTCGACAAGCTGTTATCAACTTTAGACGTCTCTTGTCTGTTAAAGACAGAGTCATGGACACTGAATCCATCTGGAAACCCAGAAAGGTTACCCTTGTCTGAGGAATCAAAGAACTTTTTGGTAAATTGATCCTCCAACCATGATCTTGAAGAAACAACACAAGTCGATTCGTATGAGATTCTGCTAAATGTAAAGACTGAGCAAGTACCAAGATATCGTCCAAATAAGGAAATACCACAATACCCTGTTCTCTGATTACAGACAGCAGGGCACCGAGAACCTTTGTAAAAATTCTTGGAGCTGTAGCTAGGCCAAACGGCAGAGCCACAAATTGGTAATGCTTGTCCAGAAACGAGAATCTCAGGAACTGATAATGATCTGGATGAATCGGAATATGCAGATATGCATCCTGTAAATCTATCGTGGACATATAATTCCCTTGCTGAACAAAAGGTAAGATAGTCCTTACAGTTACCATCTTGAACGTTGGTATCCTTACATAACGATTCAATATTTTTAGATCCAGAACTGGTCTGAAAGAATTCTCCTTCTTTGGTACAATGAAGAGATTTGAATAAAACCCCATCCCCTGTTCCGGAACTGGAACTGGCATAATTACTCCAGTCAACTCTAGATCTGAAACACATTTCAGAAATGCTTGAGCTTTTACTGGATTTACTGGGACACGGGAAAGAAAAAATCTCTTTGCAGGAGGTCTCAACTTGAAACCAATTCTGTACCCTTCTGAAACAATGCTCTGAATCCAAAGATTGTGAACAGAATTGATCCAAATTTCCTTGAAAAAACGTAACCTGCCCCCTACCAGCTGAGCTGGAATGAGGGCCGCACCTTCATGTGGACTTAGAAGCAGGCTTTGCCTTTCTAGCTGGCTTGGATTTATTCCAGACTGGAGATGGTCTCCAAACTGAAACTGCTCCTGAGGATGAAGGATCAGGCTTTTGTTCTTTGTTGAAACGAAAGGAACGAAAACGATTATTAGCCCTGTTTTTACCTTTAGATTTTTTATCCTGTGGTAAAAAAGTTCCTTTCCCACCAGTAACAGTTGAAATAATGGAATCCAACTGAGAACCAAATAATTTGTTACCCTGGAAAGAAATGGAAAGTAAAGTTGATTTAGAAGCCATATCAGCATTCCAAGTTTTAAGCCATAAAGCTCTTCTAGCTAAAATAGCTAAAGACATAAACCTGACATCAACTCTGATAATATCAAAAATGGCATCACAGATAAAATTATTAGCATGCTGAAGAAGAATAATAATATCATGAGAATCACGATGTGTTACTTGTTGCGCTAAAGTTTCCAACCAAAAAGTTGAAGCTGCAGCAACATCAGCCAAAGATATAGCAGGTCTAAGAAGATTACCTGAACACAGATAAGCTTTTCTTAGAAAGGACTCAATTTTCCTATCTAGAGGATCCTTAAACGAAGTACCATCTGACGTAGGAATAGTAGTACGTTTAGCAAGGGTAGAAATAGCCCCATCAACTTTAGGGATCTTGTCCCAAAATTCTAATCTGTCAGACGGCACAGGATATAATTGCTTAAAACGTTTAGAAGGAGTAAATGAATTACCCAAATTATCCCATTCTTTGGAAATTACTGCAGAAATAGCATTAGGAACAGGAAAAACTTCTGGAATAACCACAGGAGCTTTAAATACCTTATCTAAACGTTTAGAATTAGTATCAAGAGGACCAGAATCCTCTATTTCTAAAGCAATTAGAACTTCTTTAAGTAAAGAACGAATAAATTCCATTTTAAATAAATATGAAGATTTATCAGCATCAACCTCAGAGACAGAATCCTCTGAACCAGAGGAGTCATCAGAATCAGAATGATGATGTTCATTTAAAAATTCATCTGTAGGGAGAGAAGTTTTAAAAGATTTTTTACGTTTACTAGAAGGAGAAATAACAGACATAGCCTTCTTTATGGATTCAGAAACAAAATCTCTTATATTATCAGGAACATTCTGCACCTTAGATGTTGAGGGAACTGCAACAGGCAATGGTACTTTACTAAAGGAAATATTATCTGCTTTAACAAGTTTGTCATGACAATCAATACAAACAACAGCTGGAGAAATAGCTACCAAAAGTTTACAGCAGATACACTTAGCTTTGGTAGATTCAGCACTTGACAGCGATTTTCCTGTAGTATCTTCTGGCTCAGATGCAACGTGAGACATCTTGCAATATGTAAGAGAAAAAACAACATATAAAGAAAAATTGATCAAATTCCTTAAATGACAGTTTCAGGAATGGGAAAGAATGCCAAAGAACAAGCTTCTAGCAACCAGAAGCAATACAAAATGAGACTTAAATAATGTGGAGACAAAAGTGACGCCCATATTTTTTCGCGCCAAATAAGACGCCCACATTATTTGGCGCCTAAATGCTTTTTGGCGCCAAAAATGACGCCACATCCGGAATGCCGACATTTTTGGCGCGAAATAACGTCAAAGGATGACGCAACTTCCGGCGACACGTATGACGCCGGAAACGGAAATAGAATTTTTGCGCCAAAAAAGTCCGCGCCAAGAATGACGCAATAAAATGAAGCATTTTCAGCCCCCGCAAGCCTAACAGCCCACAGGGAAAAAGTCAAATTTTAAGGTAAGAAAAAATGGTCAAATCAAAATGCATTATCCCAAATATGAAACTGACTGTCTGAAAATAAGGAAAGTTGAACATTCTGAGTCAAGGCAAATAAATGTTTGAATACATATATTTAGAACTTTATAAACAAAGTGCCCAACCATAGCTTGGAGTGTCACAGAAAATAAGACTTACTTACCCCAGGACACTCATCTACATATAGCAGATAGCCAAACCAGTACTGAAACGAGAATCAGCAGAGGTAATGGTATATATAAGAGTATATCGTCGATCTGAAAAGGGAGGTAAGAGATGAATCTCTACGACCGATAACAGAGAACCTATGAAATAGACCCCTTAGAAGGAGATCACTGCATTCAAATAGGCAATACTCTCCTCACATCCCTCTGACATTCACTGCACGCTGAGAGGAAAACCGGGCTCCAACTTGCTGCGGAGCGCATATCAACGTAGAATCTAGCACAAACTTACTTCACCACCTCCATCGGAGGCAAAGTTTGTAAAACTGAATTGTGGGTGTGGTGAGGGGTGTATTTATAGGCATTTTGAGGTTTGGGAAACTTTGCCCCTCCTGGTAGGAATGTATATCCCATACGTCACTAGCTCATGGACTCTTGCTAATTACATGAAAGAAATAACATGTCTGCTCTAAGCAGAAGTTTAGCCCTAGTCCAACAAGCCATGTGCCCCTCTGTACAAGCGCAAACACAGAGAACTCCTGTCAAGCTATCTTAGCCGCAGCCAGCAACCGCTCCCAGCATCAGCCCACACATGCCATGCTTAAAGTGACACAACACACTTAAAATGCATATATGTAAAAGACATAAATAAAATAAAGTAAATAAATGGGAATTCCAGAGACACCATTTCTTATTGCTATAGTGTATACTGATTACTCTCCCCAGATAGGGAATAATGTCCTCCTGTTCTGATGCCTTCTCCCCAGAAACGAGGATTGAACATACCTCAATGCTGCTTGTAGCATGATACATTTCTCCACACTGAAGATGTTTCTTAACTCTACCTTCAACTGCTCTGTGGGAACCAGCATGGATCTTAGATAATTTTTGCTAATCAGGGCAGAAAATAAAATGTCTCCACTCCTCTTGAGAAGTTACAGACTAAATAAAAAAACTTCTTGATTGAAGAATCTAAAACTAACACCTCACTTTACCTCTTCCTATCACTAACACAGGCAAAGAGAATGACTGGGGGTGGGAGGGAAGGGAGGATCTATATATACAGCTCTGCTATGGTGCTCTTTCCAACTTCCTGCTGGCAGGAAATTATATCCCATAAGGATGAAATCCGTGGACTCGTCGTATCTTGTAAAAATAAATTGGGTTCAGTATCCCTTTAGGTTTTGTCTATCTCCAAGAAGATAACTTAATATTATCACAATTTTCTAGAATCACCTCCTGCTTCACATATTGTTACAGAGAACATGATGCAGTTTAAAATGTCCTTTAGAAAAATATAATCTTTGTGTACTTTTTCTGACTAAATGATATGGTCATCTACCACACAGTATGTAACCTACACTATTATCCAATAAGATAATACATTACAGATCAATTTTATATTGCACATTTATTACTATGGGTAAAATGTCCAGATCTAAAGGGACGGTAAAAACTTTCATGATTCGGGTAGAGCATACAATTCTAAATAACTTTCTATTTCTAAATTTGCTTTGATCTTTTGGTATCCTGTTTTGAAGAGTACACCTAGATAGGCTGATGAACAGCAATGCACTATTGGGAGCTACTGATTGGTTGGCTGATCATATATGCCTCGTTGCTGGCTCACCAGATGTGTTCATCTAGCTCCCAGTAGAGCATTGCAGACCCATAGCCTACTTTTCAACAAAGGATTTTAAGAGAAGAAAACCAATTTGGAATGTAGTATAAAATGGAATGCTCTATAATAATGGCTTCAATGTCACTCGACTTTGGCGTCTGATTACATAAAGAATAAACATACCCAATGCAGCCAGTGATGACTTGTGCAAGAGGATAAATTAGAGGCTCCAGCACCTCATTAGGATGGATGGTACTCAGCACACGACACCAGAGGTACAAGCAGTGGATGTACTGCCAGTTATACACAGACTGATAAGCCCCCTAAGAAAAAAGCAAAATACTGTTTAATATACTGAATTTATATACACACACAATATATATTATATATATTTGTATATATATATATATATATATATATATATATATATATATATATATATATATATATATACACACACACACACAAAATGCTGTAGGATTTTCTGATGAAGGGGAATATTTGATCCCTGAAACGCGTCACATATTGAATAAATTATTCACTTGATGCAAGTCCAGATAATGCAGATCCTTTGTCGTGTGATTATATATATATATATATATATATATATATATATATATATATATATATATATATATATATATATATAGAGTGTGAGTGAGTGAGTGAGTGAGTGAGTGAGTGAGTGAGAGAGAGAGAGAGAGAGAGAGAGAGAGAGAGAGAGAGAGAGAAACTAGAAATCAAATTTTACATTTCAAAGTTAAAGATATGCAACTTTGAACACTGATATTTATTTTATATATATATTTATACAGGTAGTCCTCAGTTTACGCCGGGGTTAGGTTCCAGAAGGAATGGTTGTAAATCGAAACCGTTGTAAATTGAAACCCATTTTATAATGTAAGTCAATGGGAAGTGAGGGAGTTAGGTTCCAGGCCCCTCTCAAAATTGTTACAAGTAACACCTAATACATTATTTTTAAAGCTTTGAAATTAAGACTTTAAATGCTAAACAGCATTATAAACCTAATAAAATAATCACACAACACAAAATATATAATTAAACTAACTTAAATGAACAATAACATTTGTTAAACAGCATTATAAACCTAATAACATAATCACACAACACAGACTTCACTTGCATTTTTCTGCAAACAGTTATTTCTATGCATTCCAATCTGGACTGATTTATATACAGGAAGATCTAGTTCCTTTGAAATCTGCTCTATAGCTCAGGTCTGGTTAAACTGATTAATTTCAGCTTGCTTGGCTTTGCTGCAACACAAGCGGACAGCTCCACCTACTGGCTATTTTCATCAATGCGCTGCTTCTCAATGCTTTTCAATAGCAGGTACATGACTGGAAAAAAAACATAATTTATGCTTACCTGATAAATTTATTTCTCTTGTAGTGTATCCAGTCCACGGATCATCCATTACTTGTGGGATATTCTCCTTCCCAACAGGAAGTTGCAAGAGGATCACCCACAGCAGAGCTGCTTTATAGCTCCTCCCCTCACTGCCATATCCAGTCATTCGACCGAAACAAGCCGAGAAAGGAGAAACCATAGGGTGCAGTGGTGACTGTAGTTTAATTAAAATTTAGACCTGCCTGAAAAGGACAGGGCGGGCCGTGGATTGGATACACTACAAGAGAAATAAATTTATCAGGTAAGCATAAATTATGTTTTCTCTTGTTAAGTGTATCCAGTCCACGGATCATCCATTACTTGTGGGATACCAATACCAAAGCTAAAGTACACGGATGATGGGAGGGACAAGGCAGGAACTTAAACGGAAGGAACCACTGCCTGTAGAACCTTTCTCCCAAAAACAGCCTCCGAAGAAGCAAAAGTATCAAATTTGTAAAATTTGGAAAAAGTATGAAGCAAGTTGCAGCCTTGCAAATCTGTTCAACAGAGGCCTCATTTTTAAAGGCCCAGGTGGAAGCCACAGCTCTAGTAGAATGAGCTGTAATCCTTTCAGGAGGCTGCTGTCCAGCAGTCTCATAGGCTAAACGGATTATACTCCGAAGCCAAAAACAAAGAGAGGTTGCCGAGGCCTTCTGACCTCTCCTCTGTCCAGAGTAAACAACAAACAGGATAGATGTTTGGCGAAAATCTTTAGTAGCCTGTAAGTAAAACTTCAAGGCACGGACTACGTCTAGATTATGCAAAAGACGTTCCTTCTTTGAAGAAGGATTAGGACATAATAATGGAACAACAATCTCTTGATTGATATTCTTGTTAGAAACCACCTTAGGTAAAAACCCAGGTTTTGTACGCAGAACAACTTTATCTGAATGAAAGCTCAGATAAGGAGAATCACAATGTAAGGCAGATAACTCCGAGACTCTTCGAGCCGAGGAAATAGCCATCAGAAAAAGAACTTTCCATGAACGAAGTTTGATATCAATAGAATGAAGGGGTTCAAACGGAACCCCTTGAAGAACTTTAAGGAGCAACAGGTTTAAACACAGGCTTAATTCTAACTAAAGCCTGGCAAAATGCCTGAACGTCTGGAACTTCTGCCAGACGCTTGTGTAAAAGAATAGACAGAGCAGAAATCTGTCCCTTTAAAGAACTAGCTGATAATCCTTTGTCCAAACCCTCTTGGAGGAAGGACAATATCCTAGGAATCCTATCCCTACTCCATGAGTAATTCTTGGATTCACACCAATGAAGATATTTACGCCATATCTTGTGGTAAATTTTACTGGTGACAGGCTTTCGTGCCTGTATTAAGGTATCAATTACTGACTCGGAGAAGCCACGCTTTGATAGGATCAAGCGTTCAATCTCCATGCAGTCAGTCTGAGAGAAAGTAGATTTGGATGATTGAAAGGACCTTGTATTAGAAGGTCTTGTCTCAGAGGCAGAGTCCATGGTGGAAAGGATGACATGTCCACTAGGTCTGCATACCAGGTCCTGCGTGGCCACGCAGGCGCTATCAATATCACCGATGCTCTTTCCTGTTTGATTTTGGCAATCAGACGAGGGAGCAGAGGAAACGGTGGAAACACATAAGCCAGGTTGAAGAACCAAGGCGCTGCTAGAGCATCTATCAGTGCCGCTTCTGGGTCCCTGGACCTGGATCCGTAACAAGGAAGCTTGGCGTTCTGGCGAGACGCCATGAGATCCAATTCTGGTTTGCCCCAACGGAGAAACCGATTGAGCAAACACCTCCGGATGGAGTTCCCATTCCCCCGGATGAAAAGTCTGACAGCTTAGGAAAATCCGCCTCCCAGTTCTCTACACACCTGGGATATGGATCGCTGACAGGTGGCAAGAGTGAGTCTCTGCCCAGCGAATTATCTTGGTAGACTTCTAACACGCTAGGGAACTCCTGGTTCCCCCTTGATGGTGATGTAAGCCACAGTCGTGATGTGTCCGACCTGAAATCTGATGAACCTCAGTGTTGCTAGCTGAGGCCAAGCCAGAAGAGCATTGAATAACAGAATTTATGTTTACCTGATAAATTACTTTCTCCAACGTGTATCGGTCCACGGCGTCATCCTTACTTGTGGGATATTCTCTTCCCCAACAGGAAATGGCAAAGAGCCCAGCAAAGCTGGTCACATGATCCCTCCTAGGCTCCGCCTACCCCAGTCATTCGACCGACGTTAAGGAGGAATATTTGCATAGGAGAAACCATATGGTACCGTGGTGACTGTAGTTAAAGAAAATAAATTATCAGACCTGATTAAAAAAACCAGGGCGGGGCCGTGGACCGGACACACCGTTGGAGAAAGTAATTTATCAGGTAAACATAAATTCTGTTTTCTCCAACATAGGTGTGTCCGGTCCACGGCGTCATCCTTACTTGTGGGAACCAATACCAAAGCTTTAGGACACGGATGAAGGGAGGGAGCAAATCAGGTCACCTAAATGGAAGGCACCACGGTTTGCAAAACCTTTCTCCCAAAAATAGCCTCAGAAGAAGCAAAAGTATCAAACTTGTAAAATTTGGTAAAAGTGTGCAGTGAAGACCAAGTCGCTGCCCTACATATCTGATCAACAGAAGCCTCGTTCTTGAAGGCCCATGTGGAAGCCACAGCCCTAGTGGAATGAGCTGTGATTCTTTCGGGAGGCTGCCGTCCGGCAGTCTCGTAAGCCAATCTGATGATGCTTTTAATCCAAAAAGAGGAGAGAGGTAGAAGTTGCTTTTTGACCTCTCCTTTTACCGGAATAAACAACAAACAAGGAAGATGTTTGTCTAAAATCCTTTGTAGCATCTAAATAGAATTTTAGAGCGCGAACAACATCCAAATTGTGCAACAAACGTTCCTTCTTTGAAACTGGTTTCGGACACAGAGAAGGTACGATAATCTCCTGGTTAATGTTTTTGTTAGAAACAACTTTTGGAAGAAACCCAGGTTTAGTACGTAAAACCACCTTATCTGCATGGAACACCAGATAAGGAGGAGAACACTGCAGAGCAGATAATTCTGAAACTCTTCTAGCAGAAGAAATTGCAACTAAAAACAAAACTTTCCAAGATAATAACTTAATATCAACGGAATGTAAGGGTTTCAAACGGAACCCCCTGAAGAACTGAAAGAACTAAATTGAGACTCCAAGGAGGAGTCAAAGGTTTGTAAACAGGCTTAATTCTAACCAGAGCCTGAACAAAGGCTTGAACATCTGGCACAGCTGCCAGCTTTTTGTGAAGTAACACAGACAAGGCAGAAATCTGTCCCTTCAGGGAACTTGCAGATAATCCTTTTTCCAATCCTTCTTGAAGGAAGGATAGAATCTTAGGAATCTTAACCTTGTCCCAAGGGAATCCTTTAGATTCACACCAACAGATATATTTTTTCCAAATTTTGTGGTAAATCTTTCTAGTTACAGGCTTTCTGGCCTGAACAAGAGTATCAATAACAGAATCTGAGAACCCTCGCTTCGATAAGATCAAGCGTTCAATCTCCAAGCAGTCAGCTGGAGTGAAACCAGGTTCGGATGTTCGAACGGACCCTGAACGAGAAGGTCTCGTCTCAAAGGTAGCTTCCAAGGTTTAGCCGATGACATATTCACCAGATCTGCATACCAAGTCCTGCGTGGCCACGCAGGAGCTATCAAGATCACCGACGCCCTCTCCTGATTGATCCTGGCTACCAGCCTGGGGATGAGAGGAAACGGCGGGAACACATAAGCTAGTTTGAAGGTCCAAGGTGCTACTAGTGCATCCACTAGAGCCGCCTTGGGATCCCTGGATCTGGACCCGTAGCAAGGAACTTTGAAGTTCTGACGAGAGGCCATCAGATCCATGTCTGGAATGCCCCACAGCTGAGTGACTTGGGCAAAGATTTCCGGATGGAGTTCCCACTCCCCCGGATGCAATGTCTGACGACTCAGAAAATCCGCTTCCTAATTTTTCCACTCCTGGGATGTGGATAGCGGACAGGTGGCAGGAGTGAGACTCCGCCCATAGAATGATTTTGGTCACTTCTTCCATCGCTAGGGAACTCCTTGTTCCCCCCTGATGGTTGATGTACGCAACAGTTGTCATGTTGTCTGATTGAAAACCGTATGAACTTGGCCCTCGCTAGCTGAGGCCAAGCCTTGAGAGCATTGAATATCGCTCTCAGTTCCAGAATATTTATCGGTAGAAGAGATTCTTCCCGAGACCAAAGACCCTGAGCTTTCAGGGATCCCCAGACCGCGCCCCAGCCCATCAGACTGGCGTCGGTCGTGACAATGACCCACTCTGGTCTGCGGAATGTCATCCCTTGTGACAGGTTGTCCAGGGACAGCCACCAACGGAGTGAGTCTCTGGTCCTCTGATTTACTTGTATCTTCGGAGACAAGTCTGTATAATCCCCATTCCACTGACTGAGCATGCACAGTTGTAATGGTCTTAGATGAATGCGCGCAAAAGGAACTATGTCCATTGCCGCTACCATCAACCCGATCACTTCCATGCACTGAGCTATGGAAGGAAGAGGAACGGAATGAAGTATCCGACAAGAGTCTAGAAGCTTTGTTTTTCTGGCCTCTGTCAGAAATATCCTCATTTCTAAGGAGTCTATTATTGTTCCCAAGAAGGGAACCCTTGTTGACGGAGATAGAGAACTCTTTTCCACGTTCACTTTCCATCCGTGAGATCTGAGAAAGGCCAGGACTATGTCCGTGTGAGCCTTTGCTTGAGGAAGGGACGACGGCTTGAATCAGAATGTCGTCCAAGTAAGGTACTACAGCAATGCCCCTTGGTCTTAGCACAGCTAGAAGGGACCCTAGTACCTTTGTGAAAATCCTTGGAGCAGTGGCTAATCCGAAAGGAAGCGCCACAAACTGGTAATGCTTGTCCAGGAATGCGAACCTTAGGAACCGATGATGTTCCTTGTGGATAGGAATATGTAGATACGCATCCTTTAAATCCACCGTGGTCATGAATTGACCTTCCTGGATGGAAGGAAGAATAGTTCGAATGGTTTCCATCTTGAACGATGGAACCTTGAGAAACTTGTTTAAGATCTTGAGATCTAAGATTGGTCTGAACGTTCCCTCTTTTTTGGGAACTATGAACAGATTGGAGTAGAACCCCATCCCTTGTTCTCTTAATGGAACAGGATGAATCACTCCCATTTTTAACAGGTCTTCTACACAATGTAAGAATGCCTGTCTTTTTATGTGGTCTGAAGACAACTGAGACCTGTGGAACCTCCCCCTTGGGGGAAGCCCCTTGAATTCCAGAAGATAACCTTGGGAGACTATTTCTAGCGCCCAAGGATCCAGAACATCTCTTGCCCAAGCCTGAGCGAAGAGAGAGAGTCTGCCCCCCACCAGATCCGGTCCCGGATCGGGGCCAACATTTCATGCTGTCTTGGTAGCAGTGGCAGGTTTCTTGGCCTGCTTTCCCTTGTTCCAGCCTTGCATTGGTCTCCAAGCTGGGCTTGGCTTGAGAAGTATTACCCTCTTGCTTAGAGGACGTAGCACTTTGGGCTGGTCCGTTTCTACGAAAGGGACGAAAATTAGGTTTATTTTTTGCCTTGAAAGGCCGATCCTGAGGAAGGCCGTGGCCCTTACCCCCAGTGATATCAGAGATAATCTCTTTCAAGTCAGGGCCAAACAGCGTTTTCCCCTTGAAAGGAATGTTAAGTAGCTTGTTCTTGGAAGACGCATCAGCCGACCAAGATTTCAACCAAAGCGCTCTGCGCGCCACAATAGCAAACCCAGAATTCTTAGCCGCTAACCTAGCCAATTGCAAAGTGGCGTCTAGGGTAAAAGAATTAGCCAATTTGAGAGCATTGATTCTGTCCATAATCTCCTCATATAGGAGGAGAATCACTATCGACCGCCTTTATCAGCTCATCGAACCAGAAACATGCGGCTGTAGCGACAGGGACAACGCATGAAATTGGTTGTAGAAGGTAACCCTGCTGAACAAACATCTTTTTAAGCAAACCTTCTAATTTTTATCCATAGGATCTTTGAAAGCACAACTATCCTCTATGGGGTATAGTGGTGCGTTTGTTTAAAGTGGAAACCGCTCCCTCGACCTTGGGGACTGTCTGCCATAAGTCCTTTCTGGGGTCGACCATAGGAAACAATTTTTTAAATATGGGGGAGGGACGAAAGGAATACCGGGGCCTGTCCCATTCTTTATTAACAATGTCCGCCACCCGCTTGGGTATAGGAAAAGCTTCTGGGAGCCCCGGCACCTCTAGGAACTTGTCCATTTTACATAGTTTCTCTGGGATGACCAACTTGTCACAATCATCCAGAGTGGATAATACCTCCTTAAGCAGAATGCGGAGATGTTCCAACTTAAATTTAAATGTAATCACATCAGGTTCAGCTTGTTGAGAAATGTTCCCTGAATCAGTAATTTCTCCCTCAGACAAAACCTCCCTGGCCCCATCAGACTGGGTTAGGGGCCCTTCAGAAACATTATTATCAGCGTCGTCATGCTCTTCAGTATCTAAAACAGAGCAGTCGCGCTTACGCTGATAAGTGTTCATTTTGGCTAAAATGTTTTTGACAGAATTATCCATTACAGCCGTTAATTGTTGCATAGTAAGGAGTATTGGCGCGCTAGATGTACTAGGGGCCTCCTGAGTGGGCAAGACTCGTGTAGACGAAGGAGGGAATGATGCAGTACCATGCTTACTCCCCTCACTTGAGGAATCATCTTGGGCATCATTGTCATTGTCACATAAATCACATTTATTTAAATGAATAGGAATCTGGCTTCCCCACATTCAGAACACAGTCTATCTGGTAGTTCAGACATGTTAAACAGGCATAAACTTGATAACAAAGTACAAAAAACGTTTTAAAATAAAACCGTTACTGTCACTTTTAATTTTAAACTGAACACACTTTATTACTGCAATTGCGAAAAAACATGAAGGAATTGTTCAAAATTCACCAAATTTTCACCACAGTGTCTTAAAGCCTTAAAAGTATTGCACACCAAATTTGGAAGCTTTAACCCTTAAAATAACGGAACCGGAGCCGTTTTGAACTTTAACCCCTTTACAGTCCCTGGTATCTGCTTTGCTGAGACCCAACCAAGCCCAAAGGGGAATACGATACCAAATGACGCCTTCAGAAAGTCTTTTCTAAGTATCAGAGCTCCTCTCACATGCGACTGCATGCCATGCCTCTCAAAAACAAGTGCGCAACACCGGCGCGAAAATGAGGCTCTGCCTATGCTTTGGGAAAGCCCCTAAAGAATAAGGTGTCTAAAACAGTGCCTGCCGATATTATTATATCAAAATACCCAAATAAAATGATTCCTCAAGGCTAAATATGTGTTAATAATGAATCGATTTAGCCCAGAAAAAGTCTACAGTCTTAATAAGCCCTTGTGAAGCCCTTATTTACGATCGGAATAAACATGGGCTTCCGGATCCCATAGGGAAAATGACAGCTTCCAGCATTACATCGTCTTGTTAGAATGTGTCATACCTCAAGCAGCAAGAGACTGCTCACTGTTCCCCCAACTGAAGTTAATTGCTCTCACAGTCCTGTGTGGAACAGCCATGGATTTTAGTGACGGTTGCTAAAATCATTTTCCTCATACAAACAGAAATCTTCATCTCTTTTCTGTTTCTGAGTAAATAGTACATACCAGCACTATTTCAAAATAACAAACTCTTGATTGAATAATAAAAACTACAGTTAAACACTAAAAAAACTCTAAGCCATCTCCGTGGAGATGTTGCCTGTACAACGGCAAAGAGAATGACTGGGGTAGGCGGAGCCTAGGAGGGATCATGTGACCAGCTTTGCTGGGCTCTTTGCCATTTCCTGTTGGGGAAGAGAATATCCCACAAGTAAGGATGACGCCGTGGACCGGACACAACCTATGTTGGAGAAATTGCTCTTAACTCCAGAATATTTATTGGGAGGAGTTTCTCCTCCTGAGTCCACGATCCCTGAGCCTTCAGGGAGTTCCAGACTGCACCCCAACCTAGAAGGCTGGCATCTGTTGTTACAATTGTCCAATCTGGTCTGCGAAAGGTCATACCCTTGGACAGATGGGCCCGAGATAACCACCAGAGAAGAGAATCTCTGGTTTCCTGATCCAGATTTAGTAGAGGGGACAAATCTGTGTAATCCCCATTCCACTGACTGAGCATGCATAATTGCAGCGGTCTGAGATGCAGGCCCGCAAATGGCACTATGTCCATCGCCGCTACCATTAAGCCAATTACTTCCATGCACTGAGCCACCGTGGGGCGCGGAATGGAGTGAAGAACACGGCAAGCATTTAGAAGTTTTGATAACCTGGACTCCGTCAGGTAAATTTTCATTTCTACATAATCTATTAGAGACCCTAGGAAGGAAACCCTTGTGAGAGGAGATAAAGAACTCTTTTCTTCGTTCACTTTCCACCCATGCGACCTCAGGAATGCCAGAACTATCTCTGTATGAGATTTGGCAATTTGAAAGCTTGACGCCTGTATCAGGATGTCGTCCAGGTAAGGAGCCACCGCTATGCCTCGCGGTCTTAGGACCGCCAGAAGTGAGCCCAGAACCTTTGTAAAAATTCTTGGGGCTGTAGCCAACCCAAATGGAAGAGCTACAAATTGGTAATGCCTGTCTAGAAAGGCAAACCTCAGGAACTGATGATGATTCTTGTGAATCGGAATGTGAAGGTAGGCATCCTTTAAATCCACTGTGGTCATGTACTGACCCTCTTGGATCATGGGTAAAATGGTTCGAATAGTTTCCATCTTGAATGACGGAACTCTGAGGAATTTGTTTAGGATCTTTAGATCCAAAATTGGTCTGAAGGTTCCCTCTTTTTTGGGAACCACAAACAGATTTGAATAAAACCCCTGTCCTTGTTCCGTCCGCGGAACTGGATGGATCACTCCCATTACAAGGAGATCTTGTACGCAGCTTAGGAATGCCTCTTTCTTTATCTGGTTTGCAGATAATCTTGAAAGGTGAAATCTCCCTTGTGGAGGAGAAGCTTTGAAGTCCAGAAGATATCCCTGAGATATGATCTCCAACTCCCAGGGATCCTGAACATCTCTTGCCCACGCCTGGGCGAAAAGAGAGAGTCTGCCCCCTACTAGATCCGTTGTCGGATAGGGGGCCGCTCCTTCATGCTGTCTTAGAGGCAGCAGCAGGCTTTCTGGCCTGCTTGCCCTTGTTCCAGGACTGGTTAGGTTTCCAGGCCTGCTTGGATTGAGCAAAAGTTCCCTCTTGCTTTGAAGCAGAGGAAGTTGATGCTGCACCTGCCTTGAAATTTCGAAAGGCACGAAAATTAGACTGTTTGGCCTTTGATTTGGCCCTGTCCTGAGGAGTAATGTCAGCAATAATTTTTCAAAACTTTCAAACCAGGCCCTAATAAGGTCTGCCCCTTGAAAGGAATGTTGAGTAATTTAGACTTTGAAGTCACATCAGCTGACCAGGATTTGAGCCATAGCGCCCTACGCGCCTGGATGGCGAATCCGGAATTCTAAGCCGTTAGTTTAGTCAAATGAGTTAGCTAGCTTAAGAGTTCTAAGCTTGTCAACAATTTCAGTCAATGGAGCTGTATGGATGGCCTCTTCCAGGGCCTCAAACCAGAATGCCGCCGCAGCAGTGACAGGCGCAATGCATGCAAGGGGCTGTAAAATAAAACCTTGTTGAATAAACATTTTCTTAAGGTAACCCTCTAATTTTTTATCCATTGGATCTGAAAAAGCACAACTGTCCTCAACCGGGATAGTGGTACGCTTTGCTAAAGTAGAAACTGCTCCCTCCACCTTAGGGACAGTCTGCCATAAGTCCCGTGTAGTGGCATCTATTGGAAACATTTTTCTAAATATAGGAGGTGGGGAAAAGGGCACACCGGGCCTATCCCACTCCTTACTAATAATTTCTGTAAGCCTTTTAGGTATTGGAAAAATATCAGTACTCACCGGCACTGCATAGTATTTATCCAGCCTACACAATTTCTCTGGCACTGCAATTGTGTCACAGTCATTCAGAGCAGCTAATACCTCCCCAAGCAATACACGGAGGTTCTCAAGCTTAAATTTAAAAGTAGAAAATCTCTGAATCAGGTCTCCCCGATTCAGAGACGTCACCCACAGACTGAAGCTCTCCGTCCTCAGGTTCTGCATATTGTGACGCAGTATCAGACATGGCTCTTACAGCATCTACGCGCTCGGTATCTCGTCTAACCCCAGAGCTATCGCGCTTGCCTCTCAATTCAGGCAATCTGGATAATACCTCTGACAGGGTATTATTCATGATTGCAGCCATGTCCTGCAAGGTAATCGCTATGGGCGTCCCTGATGTACTTGGCGCCATATTAGCGTGCGTCCCTTGAGCGGGAGGCGAAGGGTCCGACACGTGGGGAGAGTTAGTCGGCATAACTTCCCCCTCGACAGACCCCTCTGGTGACAATTCTTTTATAAATAAAGACTGATCTTTACTGTTTAAGGTGAAATCAATACATTTAGTACACATTCTCCTATGGGGCTCCACCATGGCTTTTAAACATAATGAACAAGTATCCTCTGTTTCAGACATGTTTGTACAGACTAGCAATGAGATTAGCAAGCTTGGAAAACACTTTAAAGCAAGTTAACAAGCAATATAAAAAACGTTACTGTGCCTTTAAGAGAAACAAATTTTGACAAAATTTGAAATAACAGTGAAAAAAGGCAGTTACACTAACAAAATTTTTACAGTGTATGTAACAAGTCAGCAGAGCATTGCACCCACTTGCAAATGGATGATTAACCCCTTAATAACAAAAACGGAATAATAAATGACAAAAACGTTTTTTAAACACAGTCACAACAACTGCCACAGTCTACTGTGGTTGTTACCCTCCTCAAACACGACTTTGAAGCCTTTTGAGCCCTTCAGAGATGTCCTGTATCATGCAGAGGGAAGCTGAATGTCTCTGTCAGTATTTTTATCTGCACAGAAAAGCACTAAAATAGGCCCTTCCCACTCATATTACAACAGTGGAAAGCCTCAGGAAACTGTTTCTAGGCAAAAATCAAGCCAGCCATGTGGAAAAAAAACTAGGCCCCAATAAGTTTTATCACCAAGCATATATAAAAACGATTAAACATGCCAGCAAACGTTTTATATTGCACTTTTATAAGAGTATGTATCTCTGTTAATAAGCCTGATACCAGTCGCTATCACTGCATTTAAGGCTTAACTTACATTAATCCGGTATCAGCAGCATTTTTCTAGCAAATTCCATCCCTAGAAATATGTTAACTGCACATACCTTATTGCAGGAAAAACTGCACGCCATTCCCTCTCTGAAGTTACCTCACTCCTCAGAATATGTGAGAACAGCAGTGGATCTTAGTTACTTCTGCTAAGATCATAGAAATCACAGGCAGATTCTTCTTCTAATGCTGCCTGAGATGAAACAGTACACTCCGGTACCATTTAAAAATAACAAACTTTTGATTGAAACTAAAAAAACATAATTTATGCTTACCTGATAAATTCCTTTCTTCTGTAGTGTGATCAGTCCACGGGTCATCATTACTTCTGGGATATTACTCCTCCCCAACAGGAAGTGCAAGAGGATTCACCCAGCAGAGCTGCATATAGCTCCTCCCCTCTACGTCACTCCCAGTCATTCGACCAAGGACCAACGAGAAAGGAAAAGCCAAGGGTGAAGTGGTGACTGGAGTATAAATTAAAAAATATTTACCTGCCTTAAAAACAGGGGCGGGCCGTGGACTGATCACACTACAGAAGAAAGGAATTTATCAGGTAAGCATAAATTATGTTTTCTTCTGTTAAGTTTGATCAGTCCACGGGTCATCATTACTTCTGGGATACCAATACCAAAGCAAAAGTACACGGATGACGGGAGGGATAGGCAGGCTCTTTATACAGAAGGAACCACTGCCTGAAGAACCTTTCTCCCAAAAATAGCCTCCGATGAAGCAAAAGTGTCAAATTTGTAAAATTTGGAAAAAGTATGAAGCGAAGACCAAGTTGCAGCCTTGCAAATCTGTTCAACAGAGGCCTCATTCTTGAAGGCCCAAGTGGAAGCCACAGCTCTAGTAGAATGAGCTGTAATTCTTTCAGGAGGCTGCTGTCCAGCAGTCTCATAAGCTAAACGAATTATGCTACGAAGCCAAAAAGAAAGAGAGGTAGCGGAAGCTTTTTGACCTCTCCTCTGCCCAGAGTAAATGACAAACAGAGAAGACGTTTGTCGAAATTCCTTAGTTGCCTGTAAGTAAAATTTTAGAGCACGGACTACATCCAGGTTGTGCAGTAGACGTTCCTTCTTTGAAGAAGGATTTGGGCATAAAGAAGGAACAACAATCTCTTGATTGATATTCCTGTTAGTAACTACCTTAGGTAAGAACCCAGGTTTAGTACGCAGGACTACCTTATCCGAATGAAAAATCAAATAAGGAGAATCACAATGTAAGGCTGATAATTCAGAGACTCTTCGAGCCGAGGAAATAGCCATTAAAAATAGAACTTTCCAAGATAACAACTTTATATCAATGGAATGAAGGGGTTCAAACGGAACGCCCTGTAAAACATTAAGAACAAGGTTTAAACTCCATGGTGGAGCAACAGTTTTAAACACAGGCTTAATTCTGGCCAAAGCCTGACAAAAAGCCTGGACGTCAGGAACTTCTGACAGACGTTTGTGTAACAGAATGGACAGAGCTGAGATCTGTCCCTTTAATGAACTAGCAGATAAACCCTTTTCTAAACCTTCTTGTAGAAAAGACAATATCCTAGGAATCCTAACCTTACTCCAAGAGTAACCTTTGGATTCACACCAATATAGGTATTTACGCCATATCTTATGGTAAATCTTTCTGGTAACAGGTTTCCTAGCCTGTATTAAGGTATCAATAACTGACTCAGAAAATCCACGTCTTGATAAAATCAAGCGTTCAATTTCCAAGCAGTCAGCTTCAGAGAAGTTAGATTTTGATGTTTGAAGGGACCCTGTATCAGAAGGTCCTGTTTCAGAGGTAGAGACCAAGGTGGACAGGATGACATGTCCACCAGGTCTGCATACCAAGTCCTGCGTGGCCACGCAGGTGCTATTAGAATCACTGATGCTCTCTCTTGTTTGATTCTGGCAATCAATCGAGGAAGCAACGGGAAGGGTGGAAACACGTAAGCCATCCTGAAGTCCCAAGGTGCTGTCAGAGCATCTATCAGGACTGCTCCTGGATCCCTGGATCTGGACCCGTAACGAGGAAGCTTGGCGTTCTGTCGAGACGCCATGAGATCTATCTCTGGTTTGCCCCAACGTCGAAGTATTTGGGCAAAGACCTCCGGATGAAGTTCCCACTCCCCCGGATGAAAAGTCTGACGACTTAAGAAATCCGCCTCCCAGTTCTCCACTCCCGGGATGTGGATTGCTGACAGGTGGCAAGAGTGAGACTCTGCCCAGCAAATTATCTTTGATACTTCCATCATAGCTAGGGAGCTTCTTGTCCCTCCCTGATGGTTGATGTAAGCTACAGTCGTGATGTTGTCCGACTGAAACCTGATGAACCCCCGAGTTGTCAACTGGGGCCAAGCCAGGAGGGCATTGAGAACTGCTCTCAATTCCAGAATGTTTATTGGCAGGAGACTCTCCTCCTGACTCCATTGTCCCTGAGCCTTCAGAGAATTCCAGACGGCACCCCAACCTAGAAGGCTGGCGTCTGTTGTTACAATTGTCCAGTCTGGTCTGCTGAATGGCATCCCCCTGGACAGATGTGGCCGAGAAAGCCACCATAGAAGAGAATTTCTGGTCTCTTGATCCAGATTCAGAGAAGGGGATAAGTCTGAGTAATCCCCATTCCACTGACTTAGCATGCACAGTTGCAGTGGTCTGAGGTGTAAGCGTGCAAAGGGTACTATGTCCATTGCCGCTACCATTAAGCCGATTACCTCCATGCATTGAGCCACTGACGGGTGTTGAATGGAATGAAGGGTGCGGCAAGCACTTTGAAGTCTTGTTAGCCTGTCCTCTGTCAGGTAAATCTTCATTTCTACAGAATCTATAAGAGTCCCCAGGAAGGGAACTCTTGTGAGTGGAACGAGTGAACTTTTCTTTTCGTTCACCTTCCATCCATGTGACCTTAGAAATGCCAGCACTAACTCTGTATGAGACTTGGCAGTTTGAAAGCTTGAAGCTTGTATCAGAATGTCGTCTAGGTATGGAGCTACCGAGTTTCCCCGCGGTCTTAGTACCGCCAGAAGAGCACCCAGAACCTTTGTGAAGATTCTTGGAGCTGTAGCCAATCCGAATGGAAGAGCCACAAACTGGTAATGCCTGTCTAGGAAGGCAAACCTTAGGTACCGATAATGATCTTTGTGAATCGGTATGTGAAGGTAAGCATCTTTTAAATCTACAGTGGTCATGTATTGACCCTCTTGGATCATAGGTAAAATTGTCCGAATAGTCTCCATCTTGAACGATGGAACTCTTAGGAATTTGTTTAGGATCTTTAAGTCCAGGATTGGTCTGAAAGTTCCCTCTTTTTTGGGAACCACAAACAGATTTGAGTAAAACCCCTGTCCCTGTTCCGATCGTGGAACTGGATGGATTACTCCCATTAACAAGAGCTCTTGTACGCAGCGTAGAAACGCCTCTTTCTTTGTCTGGATTGTTGACAATCTTGACAGATGAAATCTCTCTCTTGGAGGAGAGTATTTGAAGTCCAGAAGGTATCCCTGAGATATTATCTCTAGCGCCCAGGGATCCTGAACATCTCTTGCCCAAGCCTGGGCGAAGAGAGAAAGTCTGCCCCCCACTAGATCCGATCCCGGATCGGGGGCCCTCAATTCATGCTGTTTTAGGGGCAGCAGCAGGTTTCCTAGTCTGCTTGCCCTTGTTCCAGGACTGGTTAGGTTTCCAGCCTTGTCTGTAGCGAGCAACAGCTCCTTCCTGTTTTGGTGCAGAGGAAGTTGATGCTGCTCCTGCTTTGAAATTACGAAAGGAACGAAAATTAGACTGTCTAGTCTTGGCTTTGGCTTTGTCCTGAGGCAGGGCATGGCCTTTACCTCCTGTAATGTCAGCGATAATCTCTTTCAACCCGGGCCCGAATAAGGTCTGCCCTTTGAAAGGTATATTAAGCAATTTAGACTTAGAAGTAACATCAGCTGACCAGGATTTTAGCCACAGCGCCCTGCGTGCCTGAATGGCGAATCCTGAATTCTTCGCCGTAAGTTTAGTAAGATGTACTACGGCCTCCGAAATGAATGAATTAGCTAGTTTAAGGACTCTAAGCCTGTCCGTAATGTCGTCCAGAGTAGCTGAACCAATGTTCTCTTCCAGAGACTCAATCCAGAATGCCGCTGCAGCCGTGATCGGCGCAATGCATGCAAGGGGTTGCAATATAAAACCTTGTTGAACAAACATTTTCTTAAGGTAACCCTCTAACTTTTTATCCATTGGATCTGAAAAAGCACAGCTATCCTCCACCGGGATAGTGGTACGCTTAGCTAAGGTAGAAACTGCTCCCTCCACCTTAGGGACCGTTTGCCATAAGTCCCTTGTGGTGGCGTCTATTGGAAACATTTTTCTAAATATCGGAGGGGGTGAGAACGGCACACCGGGTCTATCCCACTCCTTAGTAACAATTTCAGTAAGTCTCTAAGGTATAGGAAAAACCTCAGTACTCGTCGGTACCGCAAAATATTTATCCAACCTACACATTTTCTCTGGTATTGCAACTGTGTTACAATCATTCAGAGCCGCTAACACCTCCCCTAGTAATACACGGAGGTTTTCCAGTTTAAATTTAAAATTTTAAATATCTGAATCCAGTCTGTTTGGATCAGAACCGTCACCCACAGAATGAAGTTCTCCGTCCTCATGTTCTGCCACCTGTGACGCAGTGTCTGACATGGCCCTAATATTATCAGCGCACTCTGTTCTCACCCCAGAGTGATCACGCTTACCTCTTAGTTCTGGTAATTTAGCCAAAACCTCAGTCATAACAGTAGCCATATCCTGTAATGTGATTTGTAATGGCCGCCCAGATGTACTCGGCGCTACAATATCACGCACCTCCCTCTGAGCGGGAGATGTAGGTACTGACACGTGAGGCGAGTTAGTCGGCATAACTCTCCCCTCGTTGTTTGGTGAAATTTGTTCAATTTGTACAGATTGACTTTTATTTAAAGTAGCATCAATACAGTTAGTACATAAATTTCTATTGGGCTCCACTTTGGCATTGCAACAAATGACACAGGTATCATCCTCTGAATCAGACATGTTTAACACACTAGCAAATAAACTTGCAACTTGGAAATACAATTCAATTAGAATAATATTAAAACGTACTGTGCCTTTAAGAAGCACAGAAGATCTATGACAGTTGAAAATTAATAAATTGAAACAGTTATAGCCTCAATCCTTGTAAACAACACAACTCTAGCAAAGGTTTAATCCCATTAGCAAAGATAACAAATTCTGAAAGCAGGAAACAAATTACAGAATAAACGTTTTTTATCTCAGTCAAACTATAATTCTCACAGCTCTGCTGAGAGAAATTACCTCCCTCAAAATAAGTTTTGAAGACCCCTGAGCTCTGTAGAGATGAACCGGATCATGCAGGGAAAACAATGAGTTGCTGACTGAAATATTTGATGCATAGTAAAAGCGCCAAAAAACGGCCCCTCCCCCTCACACACAGCAGTGAGGGAGAACAGAAACTCTCAGAAAAACAGATTAAGCAACTGCCAAGTGGAAAAATAGTGCCCAAACATTTATTCACACAGTACCTCAGCAAATGAAAACGATTTTACATTCCAGCAAAAACGTTAAACATAATCTCTAGTTATTAAACAGCTTTATGTATTTCTTACAGTGTAATTCTAGTGAAGTACCATTCCCCAGAATACTGAAGTGTAAAGTATACATACATGACATTATATCGGTATGGCAGGATTTTCTCATCAATTCCATTGTCAGAAAATAAAAACTGCTACATACCTCTATGCAGATTCATCTGCCCGCTGTCCCCTGATCTGAAGTTTACCTCACTCCTCAGATGGCCGAGAACAGCAATATGATCTTAACTACTCCGGCTAAAATCATAGCAAAACTCTGGTAGATTCTTCTTCAAACTCTGCCAGAGAGGTAATAACACACTCCGGTGCTATTTTAAAATAACAAACTTTTGATTGAAGATATAAAACTAAGTATAATCACCATAGTCCTCTCACACATCCTATCTAGTCGTTGGGTGCAAGAGAATGACTGGGAGTGACGTAGAGGGGAGGAGCAATATGCAGCTCTGCTGGGTGAATCCTCTTGCACTTCCTGTTGGGGAGGAGTAATATCCCAGAAGTAATGATGACCCGTGGACTGATCACACTTAACAGAAGAAACTAACTATAATACACCACTCTCCTCTTACTACGTCCATCTTTGTTGAGAGTTGCAAGAGAATGACTGGATATGGCAGTGAGGGGAGGAGCTATATAGCAGCTCTGCTGTGGGTGATCCTCTTGCAACTTCCTGTTGGGAAGGAGAATATCCCACAAGTAATGGATGATCCGTGGACTGGATACACTTAACAAGAGAAAGGTTGTTATTCTGAAACGATGTAAATTGAACCGTTGTAAACCGAGGGCCACCTATATATATATATATATATATATATATATATATATATATATATATATAAAATATATATATTAAATATATATATATATATATATATATATATATATATATATATATATATATATATATATATATATATATATATATATACACATATACACATATACACATACATACATAAATATACAATAAAACTATATAATTATATTTAACAAGCTAGTTATGCAGTTCTGAGCAAACTTTTCTTCACCATTTTTCTTTGATACAGCAATTCTTTCAAAACAAAGCTGCTCCCTGCAGTCCCCTCTGGAGCATAAATACATCATGCTCAACCCCAAAAGATTTCTGGGTAATGTTAATTACTTTGAGAGTTTCTTCCATAGCACACAGCGTCTGAGGTTTGATAGTTAATGTAGTTCATGATAAAGTTTACTTTTTCAGGATCAACTAAACTTAAAGGGACATTATACACTCACTTTTTCTTGCATAAATCTTTTGTAGATCTATTTTTATAGCCCATAAGGTTTTTTGTTTTTTTAAAAATGGATCGTTTTGCTATAACATTGCTCTGATTTTCAGACTCCTAACCAAGCCCCAAGTTTTAGAAGAATACCGACATATACCGTCTCCAGCTTGCTCCTGTTTGTGTAAAGGGTCTTTTCATATGCAAAAGAAAGGGGGAGAGGGAGAGTCTGATATTTCCCACTTGCTTTGGGTGTTCCAGCTACCTTTTAAACAGAGCTAAACTGAGAGCTTCTAAGTAAGTTTTTAAACAGTTTTATACTGGATTTTTATATCAGTATCTGTGCATATTATTCTTTATAGTAGTGTCTATTACATGCGATTATATGAAAATGAGTGTATACTGTCCCTTTAAGTGCCATTAACTTTTAAAAGGGTATTTCAAGATCAGATTCAGTCTCTAGGCACCTTTAATATGGTTTAAAAAGCGCAAACAATATAAACCATTAACTAATTTACTGCGTGTTTGTTACACATCAATGTCTTTTTTTACTCCACCCACTTCAGGATTTAGAAAAGTCTGCATTGAGTAACGATTCCAAACTCTATGTTCTGACAAGTTCTTAACATCTCAGACATTAAATCACCATCCCAAGATATAATTTTCCAAAACAAATGTCTATTCCCAAGCAAAATGTTAACACAATCTACAAAAAAGATGCTAAAGGATGAGATTCTCAGTCAATGTGAAAAAAAATGGAAAGTAGCAAGCTTTGCCTATGTCTAGTTTTGATCAAAATTTCAAAATGGCCTCGCAATCAATTAACACTGTATGTAGCTCATAATGACTTTCTGCTTTTTGCCTAATTCACTAGAGCTAATAAGTAAAGAGCAGCAGGGAGCACTCATTGCTGAAGAGGACAACTCAACAGAAACTAATGAGTTGCACAGTAATCTGATTCACAAAGAATATTCTGGTCATCACTGACATGAAAGTACCTTAGCTACACTGCAATTCAGTGTCACAGTATAAAATCCATGTAACTTTAGAAACCAAGAAATAAATGCCACCTCAAATAACCAAAAAAGTGTATTAATGCACTGCTTTTTAATATATACTTAGCATTTATAAAATGTGATTGGCTGATGGCTGTCACATGATACAGGGGGCCAGCAAATCAAAGAACATTTTGAAATTTGTTAGAAAACTATTCTACTGCTCATTTAAAATTCAGAGTAAGTGCTATTGCACTGTCTTTCATTAAAGGGATACTAAACCCTTGCTTATTGGTGGCTATATTTGGCTCTTAAGCTTTACATTCTGGCTTTTTAAATAAAGATAGCAAAAGAACAAAGATAAATTGATAATAGGAGTAAACTAGAAAGTTGCTAAAAACGGATGCTCTATCTGAATCATGAAAGAAAAAAATTGGGTGTAGTGTCCTTTAAGCACTTTTAGATCATGTAATTCTACTGTATTTAAGGATCCTTTAAACAAGTGGGCGACAAGCTTTCTGCTGACA
This sequence comes from Bombina bombina, assembly GCF_027579735.1. Taxonomy (NCBI): domain Eukaryota; kingdom Metazoa; phylum Chordata; class Amphibia; order Anura; family Bombinatoridae; genus Bombina; species Bombina bombina. The sequence continues at coordinate 92,312,541 of NC_069506.1, forward strand.
TAAAAATAAACATATAAGCTTAGTTTTACCTATACTAAAACTCAATAGAAATCTGTACCTCCTAAATGGGAATACTTTGTCATTAAAGTGAAAGTAAATCCCAGCGTTGTACAAACGCTAGGATTGACTATGGAAACTATTGACGTTTTTACCTCTTAGCCAATAGCCGTGCGGTAAATCGAGCCCCCATGGGCGCCAAGCCGGATTTACTGCACGGTTATTGGCTAAGAGGTGAAAACGTCACCGTTTAGCAAAAAAAAATTTAGCCGTGGGCTGCTGTACCAGGTAAACACGGCGATCGATTGAATCAAATAAAGGAGCTTTCTACATGAAGTATCTTATACTAAATGAATGAAAGTCCCCTTTATTTGTTTCAATAGTCAATCCTAGCGTTTGTACAACGCTAGGATTGACTTTTACTTTAAGAAAAATAAAGAGAACAAAAAGAACAAAAATTTGAAATTTCATTGTAAAATGGAAAATCCATTATTTCAAAAAGTCATTTAAAGGGATAGTAAAATCAAAATGTTATTTCAAATAATGCTTACTTATGCATTGTTAAAAAAAAAAAAAACAACGGCATTGCACCATTCTTTAATGTTAAAAACGTTAGTGTTTCCACTCCCCCAAAGAGGTTGGAGCGCAATCAGTGGAAGGCAGAGCACAGACACCGCCTATGTATTTATTACCCAGTGATTGGCAGATATGTGCATGAGCTTGATTACATATGTTCCTAAACGATAAAAAACAAACATTCAAGAGGCTATTCAAGAGATGTGTCCTGGGCCTCCAAAACAATCCATATTTTTTTTTTTAAATAAAATGACAAATGGTAAAAGGGGTGCGTTTCTGGTCTACAAAATTGTGTTACAAAAATGAGTTTTAATTCCAATAAAATAATTCATTTTGTATGCACGCTTTTTGCAATGCAGTGAATAACTTCTGATGCAGAAATGAAAAACAGACTGATGTCCTTTTAAAGGGTACATGAAATGCAATTTTTTTCTTTAACGATTCAGATAGAATATGAATTTTTAATTAATTTTCTTATTTACTTCTATTATAAAATTGTCTTCATTCTCTTGGTATCTTTTGTTGAAAAGCAGGGACGTAAACTCAGGTGCATGTATGTATCTGGAGCACTAAATAGCAGCAATATTTCCTACTATGTAGTGTACCAGACACCTAACTAAGAATCTCGTCAGCAAATAATATCATGGGAATGTAGCAAATTTGATAATAAAAGTAAATTGGAAGTTTGTTTAAAACTGTATGCTCTGTTTAAATCACACAAAAAAACAACAATGTTATGGGTTTCATATCCCTTTAACTCTTAAAAAGTCAAAAAGTTTGTTTGTACACTGATAAGCTATTAATATATAGAGTTCTAAACTCTCTATGCTGAGAAGGACTATAAAAACAGACATGTTTCGGTACCAGCTGGATGTAGCATTAAAAAACTCAAACCAGGAAAAAAATAATTGGCTTGTGGAGACTGAGCCATTTAGTGAGAGGTCTTGGAGAAGAGTATCCAATTAAAAGGGTTTCTCTCTAACTCAATGTTGTAGACTGTCTGAGCTAGGAATAAAGTATCAGACGGCTTGCTGTAAGTGAAGTGCACATCCATCTGGGAAGAAAAAATTTCCCAAGCATTCAAAACAATGATTGGATAACAAAAATGTAGCAAGAAAGACTTGAGGAGCCCTGATATCAGTGTTCTCCCAAGGCCCATTTTAATGGGTGCACCACCTGACTTAAATTTTAGCCAAAAGTTCAAATTGGGTAATATTTAAAATTTCAATGTTTAGTGCTCAAATTATTATTAAATAAATGTATGTTAAATTATGCAATTGATTTGTGCTTTGGATAGCAGAAAATGTAATAATATTAAAAAGTATTACACTGCCCCCACCCAGCTACTTTATAATGCCACCCGGCTGGCAACATTGATTGTGGAGAACACTGCCTGATAAGTTTCGTAAGTAGGGAGTGGTTAAAGACCTTATCGAAATTTGCCCTCTGAAGGGTTAGTGCAAGACTATACTTAAAGATATATCTTTATTTGAAAAGCAGGAATCAGGGCTTAGGAGGCAGCCCATTTTTGGGTCAGCACCCTGGATAGCGCTTGCTGATTGGTGGCTACATTTAGCCACCAATCAGCAAGCTTTACCCAGGTGCTGAACCTAAAATGGGCCGGGTCATTAGCTTTAATTCCTGATTTTCAAATAGATACCAAGAGAACAAAAAAAAAACGATAATAGGAGTAAATTAGAAAGTTACTTAAAGTTGCATGCTCCATCCGAATTATGAAAGAAAAAAATTTGGGTTTATTATCCCTTTAAGAGAACACATTTAAAATGAAAAGCAAACTTATATACTCATTAAAAAGTTATAACTTCATTAGATCTGCATGATTTTTTATTTTTTTTAAATTAACCGTTTTGTTTTAGCCCCTTTAAAAAAAGTCTGTTGAGCGTTGCTCGTCTCTTGTGGCCACTCAGATATTGCTATAAATGAGGACCAATAAACCATAGTTTTCTTCACGTATTTCATATAGATAACACTGTGCTCGTGCACGTGAAGTTATCTGGGAGCAGGCATTGATTGGCTAGACTACAAGTCTGTCAAAAGAACTGAAAAAAGGGGCAGTTTGCAGAGGCTTAGATACAAGATAATTACAGAGGTTAAAAGTGTATTATTATAACTGAGTTGGCTATGTAAAACTGGGAAATGGGTAATAAAGGGATTATCTATCTTTAAAAACAATAAAAATTCTGGTGTAGACTGTCCTTTTAAGGACTCACGCTAAGGGACCAGGCTATACACGGACGCCCCAATGTTCGCCTGCTGGTGTTTTCAAGCAGTGTGTACGGACAAAGGAGATCGGGAAAAACGTGAAGCATGGTCCAGCTGTAATATACGATTAAAACATACCTCACATTGTTTGAGGTCTGGTTTATGAGTGCATTTCTTTTTATGTATATTTGTCATTTAATTTGGAAAATCTGCACTTAGATTGTTTCTCTTCTCTGCGTTCCATATCTCCTTTTCTTCTAGATCTGATAAAAGTCCTTAGTTTCAATTTTATACAGAGTGTAAATGCGGTTTCATATACAGTACATCATTTGAAGTACACAAGGCTATTATTGTAAGCTTTGGCAAACAAATACCATGTAAAGGTAAAAAGCTTTAGGGTAACAAACTACATCACTCACTAAGGTGGGCCTTTTAACAAGCAACATATAGATCATGATGATATTTTTAGTACTTATTGATTATATTTCAAATATTGTTGTCATATTCTCTCTCTAATGCTTATATAAAAGATTATGTTTAAAAAGTATTTATTTTTATTCTGAAGCTAACAGGAAGTAGGGCTGCACGATTAATCGTGGATGCGGTTTTAAACCGCAATTAATTGCTGCGGTTTTAAAACCGCGAAAGTACGCAATTTAAAAAAAAATAAAAATCCTCAGATTGTCCTGAAAACGGAGGCGGACAGGGAAGATGAGTGGCAGACCAGTGTGCGGCCGTGGGCGGACCGGAGAATGCCACGAAACGGCCATTTTGGAAGAGATTGAAGAGTGTGTGGGAGTGGTCAAGCAGTGGTGTGGCGGTGGGACGGCTCAAAGTTGTGAGCAATAAAGTGAGTATTGTACAAATACTTTATAGTGCCTTACTGACTTTTTTTTTTTTTTTAACTTCTTTTGTGGTTTGTATTTTTATGCTCCAAGAGTGCATTGGGCATTGAGAAACATGTACGGTAAGATGCTGTAGTATACTGTTAAATAAAGGGACTTTATACTATGTAACCACAGCACAGGTAGCACTAGCTAATTTTATTTTAACTATTTTGTGGTTTGTATTTTATGCTCCAAGAGTGCATTGGACATTGAGAAACATGTACAGTAAGATTCTGTAGAGTTAAATAAACGTTCTATTGAAAAATGAAGGCGTTATAGTAATTTTTAATAAAATTGTGATTAAATCGTAATCGCGATTTTTTTCACCCATATCGCCCAGACCTAATAGGAAGTAAACCGGCCTCAATGACTGATTGCTTACAGACTGATAAGTAAAACTCTCACTAACACAAAAAAATAAATGTATCTGCACACAGTCAGTAGACTAAAAAGAGGACTAGGCACACAGCAAAATCTAGTGGTTGCACCATGCTGAGTATCTACAAAATCTAATCATATGTAATCCTGAACACAGTAGGAATTAGACACAGATCCAGACACCTAAAACAGCATTACATATAATTCTATTAATCTGTGAAATAACATACAGCTAATTCTTCAACCATCTGTGTTTGTTTGTGCAAAGTACTGTGTAATACACTAAAAGACTCTCTGGCAACCAAGATATTAAAAATAAATAATATCATCAGTATATAGGTAAAAGAAACAAACATTATTTGGTTCTGTCTTAAAGGGACAGTATACACCAAGTTTCATATAACTACATGTAATAGACACTACTATAAAGAAGAATATGCACAGCTACTGATATAAAAATCCAGTATAAAAACTTTTAAAAACTTACTTAGAAGCTCCCAATTTAGCACCGTTGATGAGGTTAGGCTGGGACAACCACTGAAATGGGCTGGAAAGCCAAACAGGCAGACCCTTCCCTGCATATGAAAAGACCCTTTACACAAACAGGAGCAAGCTGGAGTCTGTAGACATCAGCATAAATCTAAAACTTTGGGGCTTGGTTAGGAGTGTGAAAATTAGCACAATGGTATTTAAAAATAAAGCAAAATTATACATTTAATAAAAAAAACAAAAAAACAGATGGACTATATAAATGGATCATCTACAAAACATTTATGCAAAGAAAAATCTATTGTAAAATGTCCCATTAACTTGAGAGATAAAATTAAAAAGGTCACATCACTCTGCTGCATAATGGAAAAACTATAGATTATTAAATCCTGCTTCTACTTTAACACAATTTATTCCCAAATTTAGGGACCAGTAACTAAACTGAGAAATTACCCACACACTTTCTCAGGTGTCAGCCAATGGCATTTAAATATATGGTAGAACAGTCCAAATATTTAGGACCAGAAGTCAGTATATTTTTTCTCTCATACATGTCAATACCCTTCCATATCCCTGTGCACCATACCATGTGACAGACATCAGCGAATCATGTGTATATACTGTGAACTCCTGCACATGCTTAGTAGGAGATGGTGCCTTAGCAAGTGTGCATATATATAAAAAAAAAACTGTGCATCATTTGATAATGGAAATATACTGGATTTATTTTGTTTGTTTTTAAATTGCCTGCTCTCTCTGAATCCTGAAAGTTTAAAATTAACTCTAGTGCCCTTTAAAATGGACATGGGAAAACAACATTTTTTAAACCTAAAAATTAAATTGATGAGGAAAGCAATGGAACAAAAATAATCTGACAAATGATATAAAACTAGAAACTTGAGTGAGTCATCTAGATGTTCTGACCTCATTAGAGCTTCAGTGACTCATGAGACACATGGCCCCATGTCTACTGTGTATGTTTTATATTCCATATAATTTGCAGAAAATCTTTTGCCTGACCTAAGACTAAAACAAAAAAACACCTAAACTTTGCAAGAATGATGCCACCAAAATAGGAGTATGGTAAAGATAATCCAGGGTAAGGAAAAGAACTGCACATAACAGAATTTAACTCCAGAAGTTAAAAGCAGCTTTACAATTAAGTATTTACAGAATAAAATCTAAAATGATAAATTATCAAATGGGTTCAAATACATAATTCATTCATTTACTTTATAAAATAAATACATTAGAGAACTCCTTTTGTTCAACACAATATAAAACTATTAAAAGAGACATCAAACCCATTTTTTTTATATCACGATTCAGATAGACCATACAATTTTAAACAACTTTCCAATTTACTTAAAGGGACACTCAGGTTTTATTAAATTTTCATGATTCAGATAGAGCACACACACTTTTAAACAACTTTCCAATTTACTTCCATTAAAAAAAATGTGCAGAGTTTTATATTTACACTTTTTTGAGTCACCAGCTCCTACTGATTATGTGCAAGAACTCACAGACTATACGTATATGCATTTGTGATTGGCTGATTGCTATCACATGGTACATGCGGAGTGGAAATAGACATAAAATGTGTTAGAAAATAATCTACTACTCATTTGAAATTCAGACTAAGTACTATTGTATTGTCTTTTTATCATGCATTTGTTGATTATGCAAATCTACTGTGTTTACTGGTCCTTTAAATTATTAAATTTGCTTTGTAACTCTTGATATCCTTTGTTGAAGTAGCAGTAATGCACTACTGGGAGTTAGCTGAACACAGGTGAACCAATGAAAAGGAGGTAAATATGTGCAACCACCAATTAGCAGCTAGCTTACAGTAATACATTTCTGGTCCTCAGTCTACTTACAAATTCTTTTCAACAAAAGGATACCAAGAGAATGAAGCACATTAAATAATAGAAGTAAACTGGAAAGTTGTTTAAAATTGTATGCTCTATATGAATTATGGAAGAAACATTTTGGGTTTATGTCTCCTCAAGGGAAACACGGATTTGTGCCAGAAAATCTAGGTTACATCATTTGGTTTTTGGCCTCTCTAGGAAGCACGAGAAAAACACATTTTTAACATTAAAGCAAGAGTTGTTTAAATGTTCCTTTAAATGGACATTCTAGTGTAGATATAAGAATTTGTGCTTTATACAAATTTATTTTTTATGTGTTTAACCCTTGCAAATACGCTAAATACACAACAATTATGCTTACTGGTGGAACAACATTTTTTAAATACATATCATGTTGTTAAAGGGACAGTCTACACCAGAATTTTTATTGTTTTAAAAGATAGATAATCTCTTTATTACCCATTCCTCAGTTTTGCATAACCAACACAGTTATAATAATATACTTTTAACCTCTGTGATTATCTTGCATCTAAGCCTCTGCAAACTGCCCCTTTATTTCAGTTCTTTTGACAGACTTGCAGTTTAGCCAATCAGTGCCTGCTCCCAGATAACTTCAAGTGCACAAGCACAGTGTTATCTATATGTAATATATGAACTAACACCCTCTAGTGGTGAAAAACTGTTAAAATGCATTCTGAAAGAGGTGGGCTTCAAGGTCTAAGAAATTAGCATATGAACCTCCTAAGTTAAGCTTTCAACTAAGAATACCAAGAGAACAAAGCAAAATTGGTGATAACAGTAAATTGGAAAATTGTTTAAAATGACATGCTCTATCTGAATCATAAAAGTTTATTTTGGCCTAGACTGTCCCTTTAACAACTGCTGTTTGATGAAGGTGCTTATGGTTTTGCACCTATCACTACAACAAGTTTTCAGTGTACAATTAAAGGGACATAATACCTAACATTTTTCTTTCATGATTCAGATAAAGCAAGCAATTTAAAAAACAAAAAAATACAATTTAGCTCTATTATCTAATTTGCTTTGTTCTTTTGGTATTCTGGGTTGAAAATAATACCTAGGTAGACTTAGCAGCAGCAATGTATTACTGGGAGCTAGCTGCTAATTGGTGGATACACATATATGCCTTCTTTAATTGGCTAAGCTAATGTATTCAGTTATCTACCAGTAGACACAAAACCCAAATGTTTTCTTTCATGATTCAGATAGAGCTTGCAATCTTAAGCAACTTTCTAATTTACTCCTATTATAAATTTGTCTTTGTTCTCTTGCTATCTTTATTTGACAAAGCAAGAATGTAAGCATAGGAGCCGGCCCATTTTTGCTTCAGCACCTGGGTAGCGCTTGCTTACTGGTGACTGAATGTAGCCACCAATCAGCAAGCACTACCCCAGTGCTGAACCAAAAATGGGCCGTCTATGCTTACATTCCTGCTTTTTCAAATAAAGATAGCAAGAGAACACAGAAAAATTGATAATAGGATTTAATTAGAACTTTGCATAAAATTGCATGCTCTATCAGAACCATGAAAGAAAAAAACATAATTTATGCTTACCTGATAAATTCCTTTCTCCTGTAGTGTAGTCAGTCCACGGGTCATCCATTACTTATGGGATATTAACTCCTCCCTAACAGGAAGTGCAAGAGGATCACCCAAGCAGAGCTGCTATATAGCTCCTCCCCTCTACGTCACACCCAGTCATTCGACCGAAAACCAAACGAGAAAGGAGAAACTATAGGGTGCAGTGGTGACTGGAGTATAATTTAAAATTTAGACCTGCCATAAAAAACAGGGCGGGCCGTGGACTGACTACACTACAGGAGAAAGGAATTTATCAGGTAAGCATAAATTATGTTTTCTCCTGTTAAGTGTAGTCAGCCCACGGGTCATCCATTACTTATGGGATACCAATACCAAAGCTAAAGTACACGGATGACGGGAGGGACAGGCAGGATCTTTATACGGAAGGAACAACTGCCTGAAGAACCTTTCTCCCAAAAACAGCCTCAGAAGAAGCAAAAGTGTCAAATTTGTAAAATTTGTAAAAAGTATGAAGAGAAGACCAAGTTGCAGCCTTGCAAATCTGTTCAACAGAAGCCTCATTCTTAAAGGCCCAAGTGGAAGCCACAGCTCTAGTAGAATGAGCTGTAATCCTTTCAGGAGGCTGCTGTCCAGCAGTCTCATAGGCTAAACGTATTATGCTACAAAGCCAAAAAGAGAGAGGTGTAGCAGATGCTTTTTGACCTCTCCTCTGTCCAGAATAAACGACAAACAGGGAAGAAGTTTGGCGAAAATCTTTAGTTGCCTGTAAATAAAATTTCAGGGCACGGACTATGTCTAGATTGTGCAGAAGTCGTTCCTTCTTTGAAGAAGGGTTAGGGCACAATGATGGAACAACAATCTCTTGATTGATATTCTTGTTAGTGACTACCTTAGGTAAGAACCCAGGTTTAGTACGCAGAACTACCTTATCTGAATGAAAAATCAGATAAGGAGAATCACAATGTAAGGCCGATAACTCAGAGACTCTACGAGCCGAGGAAATAGCGATTAAAAACAGAACTTTCCAAGATAACAGCTTGATATCAATGGAATGAAGGGGTTCAAACGGAACACCCTGTAAAACGTTAAGAACTAAGTTTAAGCTCCACGGTGGAGCTACAGTCTTAAACACAGGCTTAATCCTGGCCAAAGCCTGACAAAAAGCCTGAACGTCTGGAACTTCTGACAGACGTTTGTGTAAAAGGATGGACAGAGCTGAGATCTGTCCCTTTAAAGAACTTGCAGATAAACCCTTTTCTAAACCTTCTTGTAGAAAAGACAATATCCTAGGAATCCTAACCTTACTCCATGAGTAACTCTTGGATTCGCACCAGTGTAAGTATTTACGCCATATCTTATGGTAAATTTTCCTGGTAACAGGTTTCCTAGCCTGTATTAAGGTATCAATTACTGACTCCGAAAATCCACGCTTTGATAAAATCAAGCGTTCAATTTCCATGCAGTCAGCTTCAGAGAAATTAGATTTTGATGTTTGAAAGGACCCTGAATTAGAAGGTCCTGTCTCAGAGGCAGCGACCAAGGTGGACAAGATGACATGTCCACTAGATCTGCATACCAGGTCCTGCGTGGCCACGCAGGCGCTATTAGAATCACCGATGCTTTTTCCTGTTTGATCCTGGCAATCAATCGAGGAAGCATCGGGAACGGTGGAAACAGATAAGCCATGTTGAAGACCCAAGGTGCTGTCAGAGCATCTATCAGCGCCGCTCCCGGGTCCCTGGACCTGGATCCGTAACAAGGAAGTTTGGCGTTCTGGCGAGACGCCATGAGATCCAGATTTGGTTTGCCCCAACGTCGAAGTATTTGGGCAAAGACCTCCGGATGAAGTTCCCACTCCCCCGGATGAAAAGTCTGGCGACTTAAGAAATCCGCCTCCCAGTTCTCCACGCCTGAAATGTGAATCGCTGACAGGTGGCAAGAGTGAGACTCTGCCCAGCGAATAATCTTTGAGACTTCCATCATCGCTAGGGAACTCCTTGTCCCTCCCTGATGATTGATGTAAGCCACAGTCGTGATGTTGTCCGACTGAAACCTGATGAACCTCAGAGTTGCTAACTGACGCCAAGTCAGAAGGGCATTGAGAACTGCTCTCAATTCCAGAATGTTTATTGGAAGGAGACTCTCCTCCTGAGTCCATGATCCCTGAGCCTTCAGGGAATTCCAGACAGCGCCCCAACCTAAAAGGCTGGCGTCTGTTGTTACAATTGTCCAGTCTGGCCTGCTGAAGGGCATCCCCCTGGACAGATGTGGCCGAAAAAGCCACCATAGAAGAGAATCTCTGGTCTCTTGATCCAGATTCAGCATAGGGGACAAATCTGAGTAATCCCCATTCCACTGACTTAGCATGCACAATTGCAGTGGTCTGAGATGCAGGCGTGCAAAAGGTACTATGTCCATTGCCGCTACCATTAAGCCGATTACCTCCATGCATTGAGCCACTGACGGGTGTTGAATGGAATGAAGGACACGGCAAGCATTTAGAAGTTTTGTTAACCTGTCCTCTGTCAGGTAAATTTTCATTTCTACAGAATCTATAAGAGTCCCCAAGAAGGGAACTCTTGTGAGTGGTAAGAGAGAACTCTTTTCTTCGTTCACTTTCCACCCATGCGACCTTAGAAATGCCAGTACTAACTCTGTATGAGACTTGGCAGTTTGGAAGCTTGACGCTTGTATCAGAATGTCGTCTAGGTACGGAGCTACCGATATTCCTCGCGGTCTTAGTACCGCCAGAAGAGAGCCCAGAACCTTTGTAAAGATTCTTGGAGCCGTAGCTAACCCGAAGGGAAGAGCTACAAACTGGTAATGCCTGTCTAGGAAGGCAAACCTTAGATACCGGTAATGATCCTTGTGAATCGGTATGTGAAGGTAGGCATCCTTTAAATCCACTGTGGTCATGTACTGACCTCTTTGGATCATGGGTAAGATTGTCCGAATAGTTTCCATTTTGAACGATGGAACTCTTAGGAATTTGTTTAGGATCTTTAAATCCAATATTGGTCTGAAGGTTCCCTCTTTTTTGGGAACCACAATCAGATTTGAGTAAAACCCTTGTCCGTGTTCCGACCGCGGAACTGGATGGATTACTCCCATTAGTAAAAGGTCTTGTACACAGTGTAGAAACGCCTCTTTCTTTATCTGGTTTGTTGACAACCTTGAAAGATGAAATCTCCCTTGTGGAGGAGAAGCTTTGAAGTCCAGAAGATATCCCTGAGATATGATCTCCAACGCCCAGGGATCCTGGACATCTCTTGCCCAAGCCTGGGCGAAGAGAGAGAGTCTGCCCCCCACTAGATCAGTTTCCGGATCGGGGGCCCTCACTTCATGCTGTCTTAGGGGCAGCAGCAGGTTTTCTGGCCTGCTTGCCCTTGTTCCAGGTCTGTTTAGGTTTCCAGCCTTGTCTGTAGCGAGCAACAGCTCCTTCCTGTTTTGGAGCAGAGGAAGTTGATGCTGCTCCTGCCTTGAAGTTACGAAAGGCACGAAAATTAGACTGTCTAGCCCTTGGTTTGGCTCTGTCTTGAGGCAGGGCATGGCCTTTACCTCCCGTAATATCAGCGATAATTTCTTTCAAACTGGGCCCGAATAATGTCTGCCCCTTGAAAGGTATGTTAAGCAATTTAGATTTAGAAGTCACATCAGCTGACCAGGATTTTAGCCACATCGCTCTGCGCGCCTGAATGGCGAATCCGGAATTCTTAGCCGTAAGTTTAGTTAAGTGTACTACGGCATCAGAAATAAATGAATTAGCTAGCTTAAGGGTTTTAAGCTTGTGTGTAATCTCATCTAATGGAGCTGAGTCAAGGGTCTCTTCCAGAGACTCAAACCAAAATGCTGCCGCAGCCGTGACAGGCGCAATGCATGCAAGGGGTTGCAATATAAAACCTTGTTGAACAAACATTTTCTTAAGGTAACCCTCTAACTTTTTATCCATTGGATCTGAAAAGGCACAGCTATCCTCCACCGGGATAGTGGTACGCTTAGCTAAAGTAGAAACTGCTCCCTCCACCTTAGGGACCGTTTGCCATAAGTCCCGTGTGGTGGCGTCTATTGGAAACATTTTTCTGAATATAGGAGGGGGTGAGAAAGGCACACCGGGTCTATCCCACTCCTTAGTAACAATTTCAGTAAGTCTCTTAGGTATAGGAAAAACGTCAGTACTCTTCGGTACCGCAAAATATTTATCCAACCTACACATTTTCTCTGGGATTGCAACTGTGTTACAATCATTCAGAGCCGCTAACACCTCCCCTAGTAATACACGGAGGTTTTCCAGCTTAAACTTAAAATGTGAAATGTCTGAATCCAGTTTATTTGGATCAGATCCGTCACCCGCAGAATGAAGCTCTCCGTCCTCATGTTCTGTAAATTGTGACGCAGTATCAGACATGGCCCTAGCATTATCAGCGCACTCTGTTCTCACCCCAGAGTGATCTCGTTTACCCCTAAGTTCTGGCAATTTAGACAAAACTTCAGTTATAACATTAGCCATGTCTTGTAAAGTGATTTGTAATGGCCGCCCCGATGTACTTGGCGTTACAATATCACGCACCTCCTGAGCGGGAGATGCAGGTACTGACACGTGAGGCAAGTTAGTCGGCATAACTTCCCCCTCGTTGTCTGGTGAATGTTGCTTAACATGTACAGATTGGCTTTTATTTAAAGTAGCATCAATTCAATTAGTACATAAATTTCTATTGGGCTCCACCTTGGCTTTTGAACATATTGCACAAAGAGATTCCTCTGTGTCAGACATGTTTAAACAAACTAGCAATTAGACTAGCAAGCTTGGAAATACTTTTCAACTGAATTTACAAGCAATATGCAAAACGTTACTGTGCCTTTAAGAAGCACACAAAAAAACTGTCACTTTGATATAACAATGAACCGGTTTAGTTATAGCAATCAATTTTTCATATGAAATGCATTAATTTAGCAAAGGATAGCACCCATCAGCAAATGGATTATTAACCCCTTAATACCAAAAAAACGATTGACAAATAAATACGTTTTTTATCACAGTCAAAGCACAGTCTCACAGGTCTGCTGTGAGTGATTACCTCCCTCAAACTAGTTTTGGAGACCCCTGAGCTCTGTAGAGACGTCCTGGATCATGCAGGGAGAATAAGGAAGACTGTGACTGAATTTTTAATGCGTAGTAAAAGCGCCAAAAATAGGCCCCTCCCACTCTTAATACAGCAGTGGGGAAGCTCAGTAACTGATTTTATGCAAAATAAACGACAGCCAAGTGGAAAATAATGCCCATAAATTTTCACCAAGTACCTCAGAGAAAAAAAAAAAAAAAAAAAAAACGATTAACCTGTCAGTAAACGTTTTAAATATATGAATAAGAATAAAAGCCTGTTGCTAGTCGCTATCACTGCAGAGAGGCTAGAGTTATATGTAAACAGTATTTTCTTAGTGAAGTGCCATTCCCCAGAAATACTTTGGTGCCAACATACATACATAACAGCCTGATACCAGTTACTACTACTGCATTTAAGGCTGTACTTACATTATATCGGTATTAGCAGTATTTTCTCAGTCAATTCCATTCCTTAGAAAATAATATACTGCAACATACCTCTTTGCAGGTGAACCCTGCCCGCTGTCCCCTGTTCTGAAGTTACCTCGCTCCTCAGAATGGCCGAGAACAGCAAATGGATCTTAGTTACGTCCGCTAAGATCATACACAAACTCAGGTAGATTCTTCTTCTAATACTGCCTGAGAAGAAACAACACACTCCGGTGCTGTTTAAAATAACAAACTTTTGATTGAAGTAATAAAAAACTAAATTTAATAACCACACTCCTCTCACACATCCTATCTATTAGTTAGGTGCAAGAGAATGACTGGGTGTGATGTAGAGGGGAGGAGCTATATAGCAGCTCTGCTTGGGTGATCCTCTTGCACTTCCTGTTAGGGAGGAGTTAATATCCCATAAGTAATGGATGACCCGTGGACTGACTACACTTAACAGGAGAAATGGGGTTTTGGGTCCCTTTAACCCCTTGAGTGCTAATGACGGCTCTGAGCCGTCACAGAGTTTCCCACTCTGGTGCTGACGGCTCTGAGCCGTCACTAGCAATCTCCCAACCTGAGGGAGATCTGGGGGCTCCCACCCGCTCCTACCCTGGCGATCGGTGCTGCATAATGAAAGGCATCGCCGGGGCTTCCGTTTTGCGTGGTGACGTCACCCGTAATAAACGTGATGACATCACCGGGCAACTTTATTTAACATTAACAATGTTAAATATAGGAGCAGGGGGCATGCTGCTTAGAAGCCTGTATCTCAGGCATCTAAGTAGCTACAGACTCCCAAGACCCACCGTTGGAAAGGTAATCGCCTAACCTTAAACCTCTGAAATAAATAAAAATTAAAAAAAATTTTTTTTAAAAAATATTAAATAAAAACCCCTTTAAGAAAACCTTAGCACCCAGGTGGGAAAGTGCTTAGCACTCAAAGGGTTAAAAAAAGACTGGAAACATAAACAAAACATACACAAATAACTTTTATAAGTAGACAGAGAGATAGTAGCACATACTATATCTCCATAACTAGTAACGAATGCCCCCTCACCTTCTTTTTGAGTGTCATGGCGCTCCGCAAGTGGATGGCCAGCTGCCGTATATATATGAAGATGTGCTGATATGAAGCCTGAACATCCAGTGAGTACATCTCAGTTAGAGTGCGCTGCATGAAGTTTATCATTGGAAGAGCATTGGGTGATGTAAATTTGGAATTCTTTACATAAGAGATGTACATCTTCTACAAAAGGAACAAGAAAATAAAGATGGTACATACAGGTACATTGGAAACATGAAATGCTACATAGAACTGTATTAGATTTAAAGGGACTGATACTCATATGCTAAATCACTTGAAACTGATGCAGTATAACTATAAAAAGCTGACAGGAAAATATCACCTGAGCATCTCTATGTAAAAAAGGAAGATATTTTACCTCACAATCTCCTCAGCTCAGCAGAGTAAGTTCTGTGTAAAATGTTATACTCCGCTGCTGCCCAGCTGCAGGTAAAAAAAAATAATGAAGAAATGAACAGCAGCCAATTAGCATCAGCAGTGCTGAGGTCATGAACTCTTTTACTGTGATCTCATGAGATTTCACTTAACTCTCATGAGATTTCATAGTGAACTTCCTTAAACTAAATAGGGAAATAACACGAGAGTGCACAGATATACTGATTTGCTGCTTAGAAATCCTTTACAATGGGATGTGGCTACTGAGGAACTTTTGAGGTAAAATATCTTTTTTTTTACCTAGAAATGTTCAGGCGATATTTTCTAATCAGCTTTTTACAGCTATGCTGCATCACTTTCAAGTGTTTCAACATTTGGGTATTATGGCCCTTTAAAAAGAAGTAAAAACTGGTCAAGCAGCTAAGCCCATCAAAGAGTAGCTAATGCCATCCTCACCCCCAATTAGTCTTTGCCCCCTTAAAGGGACATGAAACCCAATTTTTTTTTCTTTCATGATTCAAATAGAAAATAAAATTTTTAAAAAGTTATCAAATTTGCATCATTCTTATGTTATTCTTTGTTGAAGAAATATCTAGATAGGTAGCATGCACCTGTTTTGAGCACTACATGACAGGAAATAGAGCTGCCATCTGCTGCTCTTGGAAATATACAACATTGTTGTAAAACTGCGGAGGTTAGTGCTGCAGACATGTGAATGCTCCTGAACTTACATTCCTGCGTTTCAACAAAGAAAATCTGACAATAGAAGTAAATCGAAAAGCTGTTTAACATTGTATGCTCTATCTGAATCATGAAAGAAAAAATGTGGGTTATATGTCCCTTTAACTCAGGAAAAACAAAATGTATGCTTACCTGATCAATTTATTTCTCTTGTGGTGTATCCAGTCCATGGGTTCATCCATTACTTGTGGGATATTCTCCTTCCCAACAGGAAGCTGCAAGAGGACACCCACAGCAGAGCTGTCTATATAGCTCCTCCCCTAATTGCCATCCCCAGTCATTCGACCGAAGACAAGCAAGAAAAAAAGGAGAAACTATAGGGTGCAGTGGTGACTGTAGTTTAAAAATAAAAAACACCTGCCTTAAAATGACAGGGCGGGCCGTGGACTGGATACACCACAAGAGAAATAAATTTATCAGGTAAGCATAAATTTTGTTTTCTCTTGTAAAGGTGTATCCAGTCCACGGGTTCATCCATTACTTGTGGGATACCAATACCAAAGCTTTAGGACACGGATGAAGGGAGGGACAAGGCAGGAACTTAAAAACGGAAGGCACCACTGCCTGTAAGACCTTTCTCCCAAAAATAACCTTCGAAGAAGCAAAAGTATCAAATTTATAGAATTTAGAAAAAGGTATGAAGCGAAGACCAAGTCGCCGCCTTACAAATCTGTTCAACAGAGGCTCATGTTTAAAAGCCCATGTGGAAGCTACTGCTCTAGTAGAATGAGCTGCAATTCTTTCAGGAGGCTGCTGGCCAGTAGTCTCATAAGCAAAGCGTATTATACTTCTTAGCCAAAAAGAAAGAAGTTGCCGAAGCATTTTGGCCACTCCTCTGTCCAGAGTAGACAACAAACAAAGCAGATGTTTGACGAAAATCCTTCGTAGATTGTAAATAAAACTTTAAAGCACAAACCACATCAAGATTGTGTAATAGACGTTCCTTCTTTGAAGAAGGATTAGGACATTGTTGTTCCTTCACTATCTCCTGATTGATATTCTTATTAGATACCACCTTAGGAAGAAACCCAGGTTTGGTACGTAACACTACCTTATCTGCATGGAAAATCAGATAAGGGGAATCACATTGTAAAGCAGATAACTCCGAAAAACTCTTCGAGCCGAGGAGATAGCTCCTAAAAACAGAACTTTCCAAGATTAAAGCTAATATCTATGGAATGCAAAGGTTCAAACGGAACCCCTTGAAGAACTTTAAGAACTAAATTTAAACTCCATGGTGGAGCAACAGGTTTAAACACAGGCTTGATTCTAACTAAAGCCTGACAAAACGCCTGAACGTCTGGAACCTCAGCCAGACGTTTGTGCAAAAGAATAGACAGAGCAGAAATCTGTCCCTTTAAGGAACTAGCTGACAAACCCTTCTCCAATCCTTCTTGGAGAAAAGATAATATCCTAGGAATCCTGAACTTACTCCATGAGTAACCCTTGGATTCACACCAATGAGGATATTTACACCATATCTTATGATAGATTTTGATGTTTGAAGGGACTTTGAAGTAGAAGGTCCTGCCTTAGCGGCAGAGTCCATGGTGGAAAGGATGACATGTCCACCAGATCTGCATACCAAGTCCTGCGTGGCCACGTAGGGGCTATCAAGATCACCGAAGCTCTCTCCTGCTTGATCTTGGCAATCAGACGAGGGAGCAGAGGCAATGGTGGAAACACATAAGCCAGGCTGAAGGACCAGGGCACTGCAAGAGCATCTATCAGCGTTGCCTTGGGATCCCTGGACCTGGACCCGTAACAAGGAAGCTTGGCGTTCTGACGAGACGCCATGAGATCCAGTTCTGGTTTGCCCCAAAGTTGGATCAACTGGGCAAATACCTCCGGATGGAGCTCCTACTCCCCCGGATGAAAAGTCTGCCGACTTAGAAAATCCGCC
Source organism: Bombina bombina (assembly GCF_027579735.1). Taxonomy (NCBI): domain Eukaryota; kingdom Metazoa; phylum Chordata; class Amphibia; order Anura; family Bombinatoridae; genus Bombina; species Bombina bombina. The sequence continues at coordinate 92,330,174 of NC_069506.1, forward strand.
TCCCAGTTCTCTACTCCTGGGATATGGATAGCTGAGAGATGGCAAGAGTGAACCTCTGCCCATAGAATTATCTTTGATACCTCCAACATTGCCAGGAGGCTCCTTGTTCCCCCCTGATGGTTGATATAGGCTACAGTCGTGATGTTGTCCGACTGAAATCTGATGAACCTGACCGCAGCTAGCTGAGGCCAAGCCTGAAGAGCATTGCATATCGCTCTTAGTTCCAGAATGTTTATCGGAAGGAGTGCCTCCTCCTGAGTCCACGAACCCTGAGCCTTCAGGGAGTTCCAGACTGCACCCCAGCCCAGAAGGCTGGCATCTGTCGTTACTATAGTCCATTCTGGCCTGCGGAAACTCATTCCCTTGGACAGATGGACCCGAGATAGCCACCAGAGAAGAGAATCACTGGTCTCTTGATCCAGATTTAGTAGAGGGGACAAATCTGTGGAATCCCCATTCCACTGATTGAGCATGCAAAGTTGCAGTGGTCTGAGATGTAGGCGGGCAAACGGAACTATGTCCATTGCCGCTACCATTAAGCCGATTACCTCCATACACTGAGCCACTGACAGACGAGAAATGGAATAAAGAGCACGGCAGGGAGTTACAAGTTTTGACAACCTGACCTCTGTCAGATAAATCTTCATTTCTACTCAATCTATCAGAGTTCCTAGGAAGGAAACTTGTGAGAGGTGAGAGAGAACTATTTCCTTCGTTCACCTTCCACCCGTGAGACCTTAGGAATGCCAGAAAAATGTCCGTATGGGACCTGGCGATTTGAAAAGTTGACGCCTGTATCAGGATGTTGTCTAGGTAAGGGGCTACTGCTATACCCCGTGGTCTTAGAACCGCCAGAAGGGACCCTAGAACCTTTGTAAAGATTATTGGTGCCGTGGCTAACCCGAAGGGAAGAGCCACAAACTGGTAATGCCTGTCTAGGAAGGCGAACCTGATGATGATCCCTGTGTATCAGAATATGTAGATAAGCATCCTTTAAATCCACGGTAGTCATATATTGACCCTCCTGGATCATAGGTAGGATGGTTCGAATAGTCTCCATCTTGAAGGATGGGACCCTGAGAAATTTGTTTAGGATCTTGAGATCCAAGATTGGTCTGAAAGTTCCCTCTTTCTTGGGAACTATAAACAGATTTGAATTGAAGCCCTGCCCCTGTTCCTCCTTTGGAACTGGGTAGATCACTCCCATAACTAGTAGGTCTTCAACGCAATGTAAGAATGCCTCTCTCTTTATCTGGTTTGCAGATAATTGTGAGAGATGAAATCTCCCCTTTGGAGATGAAGCTTTGAAATCCAGAAGATATCCCTGGGAAACAATCTCCAGAGCCCAGGGATCCTGGACGTCTCTTGCCCAAGCCTGGGCGAAGAGAGAAAGTCTGCCCCCCACTAGATCCGGTCCCGGATCGGGGGCTACTCCTTCATGCCGTCTTAGAGGCAGCAGCAGGCTTTTTGGCCTGTTTCCCCTTGTTCCAAGCCTGGTTAGGTCTCCAGACTGGCTTGGACTGGGCAAAATTTCCCTCGTTTTGTAGAAGAAGAAGAAGATGAAGCTGCGCCACTCTTGAAGTTCCGAAAGGAACAAAAATTAGTCTGTTTGGTCCTTAACTTGTTGGACCTATCCTGGGGAAGGGCGTGGCCTTTTCCTCCAGTAATATCAGAAATGATCTCCTTCAGTCCAGGCCCAAATAGGGTCTGCCCTTTGAAGGGGATCTTGAGAAGCTTAGACTTTGAAGTGACATCAGCTGACCAGGATTTAAGCCATAGCGCCCTACGTGCCTGAATGGCAAAACCTGAATTTTTAGCCGTTAGCTTGGTTAAATGAAAAACGGCGTCAGAAATAAATGAATTGGCTAACTTAAGAGCTTTAAGCCTGTCAAGGATATCATCCAACGGGGTCTCTACCTGTAAAGCCTCCTCCAGAAAGCCGCTGCAGCAGTGACTGGGGCAATGCATGCAAGAGGCTGGAGAATAAAACCTTGTTGTATAAAGATTTTCTAAAGGAAACCCTCTAATTTCTTATCCATAGGATCTAGGAAAGCACAACTGTCCTCGACAGGAATAGTTGTACGCTTAGCTAGGGTAGAGACTGCTCCCTCCACCTTAGGGACCGTCTGCCACAAGTCCTGTGTAGCGGCATCTATAGGAAACATTTTCTTAAAAGCAGGAGGGGGAGAGAACGGCACACCTGGTCTATCCCATTCCTTAGTAATAATTTCTGAAAACCTCTTAGGGATTGGAAAAACATCAGTGTAAACAGGCACTGCAAAGTATTTGTCCATTTTACACACTTTCTCTGGGACTACAATGGTGTCAGTGTCATCCAGAGTTGCTAAAACCTCCCTGAGCACCACGCGGAGGTGTTCAAGCTTAAATTTAAATGCTGTCATTTCAGAGTCAGACTGAAGTAACGCCTTCCCTGAATCAGAGAAGTCACCCACAGATAGAAGCTCTCCTGCTTCAACTTCTGCACATTGTGAGGGTATATCAGACATAGCTACTAAAGCGTCAGAGAGCTCTGTATTTGTTCTAGCCCCAGAGCTGTCCCGCTTTCCTTGTAACCCTGGCAGTTTGGACAATACCTCTGGGAGGGTATGATTCATAACTGCCGCCATGTCTTGTAAAGTAAACGCATTGGACGCGCTAGATGTACTTGGCGTCCCTTGAGCGGGAGTTATAGGTTCTGACACGTGGGGAGAGCTAGATGGCATAACCTCCCTTTTGTCAGTCTCAGAAACCTCAGGTGATAAATCTTTAAAAGCCATAATATGGTCTTTATAACTTATAGAAAGGTCAGTGCATTTGGTACACATTCTAAGAAGGGGTTCCACAATGGCTTCTAAACATAATGAACAAGGAGTTTCCTCTATGTCAGACATGTTTAACAGACTAGTAATGAGACCAGCAAGCTTGGAAAACACTTTAATAAATGTGAAAAAAGCAATAATAAAAAATGGTACTGTGCCTTTAAGAGAAAAAAAACTACCACATAAACTGCAAAACAGTGAAAAAAAATTAGTAAACTACGAAATTTTTACAGTGTGTATAAGGGACTAAAACAGCATTGCACCCACTTGCAAATGGATGATTAACCCCTCAGGCCCAAAAACAAATTAGAAAAACATTAAACCTGTTAACAGTCAAACACACTGCCACAGATCTGCTGTGGCTCCAACCTGCCCTTAAAAACTATTTTTGCAGGAATAAAACCCTCTATAGAGGTCCTATAAGCCAGAGGACTCCTTCAGGGAAGCTGGATGTCTCAGACTGAAAACGAAAATAGGCCCCTCCCACCATGCACTCAGTCAGAGGGCCTTAAAAAAGTACTCCTAGGAGTAATCTAACAAGCCATGTGGAAACTAGGCCCCAAATAAAGATTTATCACCCTCAGAGAAAAAACGTTTTTATTTATAAATCATGCAAACGTTTTTACACTAAGTAATATAGGTATTAACATGAATATTATCCCTTTTTGCAAGCATGATCCCAGTTGTTGTTAAATCACTGTATCGGGCTTACCTTAAATATACCAGGCACTGTCAGCATTTTCTAGACCTTATCATCTCTCTAGAAAAAAATATACTGAACATACCTCAAAGCAGACAATCTGCAGACCGTCCCCCCAACTGAAGTTTTCTTTCCATACTCTTCAGTTATGTGTGAGAATAGCAATGGACCTTAGTTACAAACCGCTAAGATCATCAAACCTCCAGGCAGAAGTCTTCTTCCAATTTCTGCCTGAGAGTAAAAACAGTACAACGCCGGTACCGTTTAAAAATAACAAACTTTTGATTGAAGGTAAAAACTACACTAAGTCACCACATCTCTCTTGATACTTCCTTTCTTGTCGAGAGCTGCAAGAGAATGACTGAGGATGGCAGTTAGGGGAGGAGCTATATAGACAGCTCTGCTGTGGGTGTCCTCTTGCAACTTCCTGTTGGGAAGGAGAATATCCCACAAGTAATGGATGAACCCGTGGACTGGATACACCTTTACAAGAGAAAAGTGACTTGCGCAACTCTCAGCAGCAGAAAGTAATCCATAACACCTTTTCCCAATACAATGGCAACCCTCACCCAATAGAGAATGGTTATATCACCCTTGCCAAGCAGATATTGGTCAATGGCACCCATGCGCAATAGAGCTTAAATTTGTGCTACCCTCTTTTACTAATTACTGGCAACACACAGACGGTAGATAAGAACCAAAAAGGCCCATCAAGTCTACCCATATTACATGTTACTTTTTCCCCAGGCATTTTTGAATTACTTTACAGTCTTTGTGTTTACCACCTCAAATAGAAGTTTATTCCATAAATTCACCACCCTTTGTGTAAAAAAAAAAATGCTTCCTCAAATTTCTCCTCAATCGGTTACCCTCTAATTTTAGATTATGACTGGTGCAAAACATTTTATACTATATATTGTGACAGGTGCAAAACATTTTATACACTCAACCTATAAGTTTGTCTGGGGTAGTTTTCATCTCACATGCATGAAATATCTACTTATGGACTCCATGTTATGTGAAAAAGTATGAGATACCTTTTGTTTATTTCTTACCTTAAGAACTGGGTTGAGGTACGTGTCTTGTCTGTACCTGCAGATTTTATTCAGTACCAAAAAAGCCAACACTCTGACAGTCTCTTCCCCTGTGCTCCACAGTGTAATTGTGTGCTGGAGAGAAACAAAAGAGAGACGAGAGAGACAGAGAGAGAGAGAGAGAGAGAGAGACAGACAGACAGAGACAGACAGAGACAGAGAGAAGAGAAAAAGAGAGAGAGAGAAAAGAGAAAAAGAGAGAGAGAGAGAAAAGAGAAAAAGAGAGAGAGAGAGAGAAAAAGAGAGAGAGAGAGAGAGAAAGAAAAAGAGAGAGAGAAAGAAAAAGAGAGAGAGAGAGAAAGAAAAAGAGAGAGAGAAAGAAAAAGAGAGAGAGAAAGAGAGAGAGAGAAAGAGAGAGAGAGAAAAAGAGAGAGAGAGAGAAAAAGAGAGAGAGAGAGAGAGAGAGAGAAAGAAAAAGAGAGAGAGAAAGAAAAAGAGAGAAAGAAAAAGAGAGAGAGAAAGAAAGAGAGAGAGAAAGAAAAAGAGAGAGAGAAAGAAAAAGAGAGAGAGAGAGAAAAAGAGAGAGAGAGAGAGAGAGAAAGAAAGAAAGAAAGAAAGAAAGAAAGAAAGAAAGAGAGAGAGAGAGAGAGAGAGAGAGAGAGAGAGAGAAAGAAAGAGAAGAGAAAAAGAGAGAGAGGAGAGAAAAAGAGAGAGGAGAGAAAAAGAGAGAGAGGAGAGAAAACATTATATAATAGGACTACAATCTCCAACAATAAAAATGCATGTTTATCTGCATGTAGCTATTTCACAAATGGCAATAAAAACAGTTGCCAGAGATGCCAATATACTACTGTAGCTGTAAACTTTTCTACCCAATAGAAATAACACCACTCTATTTAACATTTTTGTTTTCTTTTGGTGCATCCAAGTAATATTAAAAAGGGTCACAAATCGCCTTGTAATTACAAAGATTGTGCAGTACTAAAATAAAGGGACGTACTAGTGGAGTGTGATTTGTTTATGAATAAAGTAATACCTTGTTTGCTGCATTTTTCCCCCAAAAGGTAACTCTACCCATATTTGAAGGGGCCATTCCAGACTTGCTACTGTCACACAAAGTCAATGTCCTTTTGTGAAAAGTATGTACTCTGTGCTGAGGCCAATTATGGACAGATAAATGGCATATTTAAAAAGGGACAGTGTTCCCTAAATGTTTCTCCCCTTTAATTTGTTTCCAAATATCAATTTTACCTGCTGGGGTGTATTCAATTGTTTACAAATAGACAAATCACCATTATTTCAGCATTTGAAATAGCTGATTTTGCCTGTGGTATCCCTACCTTTACTGAAAGTTTCTATACTACAAAAAAAGGATATCTAAACATAGCTAGCAGAGAAATCACACTTCCAGTGAGGGTTAGGAGGCATATGGAATATAATGTTAACTTTCAATTGTACTCTCTAAGCATTGGGCTTTGGTTAAGAGAAAATAGATAAAAGAAGCAGGTGTATGTGTGTGTACAGAAAGTGATAAAAAAGGAGATCTGGTTTCACTGCATGCGTAACCCATTTTAATTGGTTGTGATTTTAAAGATTTCATATACAAAAATAAACACATTTTACATATATTATATATTTTGTGCAGTTGGCATAATTAATTCAAAACACGTTCAGGAAAAAAACAATTTTACAGTACACAGCCCTTTTAACCCCTTAACGACCAACGACGTATGGGGTACGTCCTGCAAAAAAATACAGTTAATGACCAAGGACGTACCCCATACGTCGTTGGTCTTTGAAAGCAGTGGAAGCGATCCTGATAGCTTCCAGCTGCTTTCATGTTATTGCAGTGATGCCTCAATATTGAGGCATCCTGCAATAACTGTTTTTAGCCATCCGATGCAGAGAGCCACTCTGTGGCCCTCTCTGCATCGGCTACCGATGGCCGTTATCGTTGGTGGGTGGGAGCTCATCCAGGGAGGGCAGTTATTGGTGGAGGAGGGGGGAGGGATCTAGTGCGGGTGCGTGCACGGGCACGAGAGTCGTGCACGGGTGCGCGCGTGCACGTGATGTCTATCAAAACAGCATCAATATGCTGTAGATCTGGAGGGTGGGAGAGAGGACAGGGGAGGGTGGGATTTTGAAATCAAGGCATCAGGGAGAGGGTGGGGGGTTGGATGTTGGTGGGGGGGGCAGCTACACTACAGAAATAAATAAAATATTTAAAAAAAAATAAAAAAAAAAATACATTATTATTTTTCAAACTGGGTACTGGCAGACAGCTGCCAGTACCCAATATGGTGCCCAATAAAGGCAGAGGGGGGGGGTTAAAGAGCTGTTTGAGGGGGGATGAGGGAGGTTGGGGGCTAAGGGGGGTCCTACACAGCAGAATAATTTTTTTTTTATTTATTTTTTTTAAAAAAACCTAAAACTTTTATTTTAGTACTGACAGATTTTCTGCCAGTACTTAAGATGGCGGGGACAATTGTGGGGTGGGGAAGTGAGCTGTTTGGGAGGGATCAGGGGGTGGGATGTGTCAGGTGGGAGGCTGATCTCTACACTAAAGCTAAAATTAACCCTGCAAGCTCCCTACAAGCTACCTAATTAACTCCTTCACTGCTAGACATAATATACGTGTGATGCGCAGCGGCATTTAGCGACCTTCTAACTACCAAAAAGCAACGCCAAAGCCATATATGTCTGCTGTTTCTGAACAAAGGGGATCCCAGAGAAGCATTTACAACAATTTGTGCCATAATTGCACAAGCTGTTTGTAAATAATTTCAGTGAGAAACCTAAAATTGTGAAATATTTAAAGTTTTTTTTAATTTGATCGCATTTGGTGGTGAAATGGTGGCATGAAATATACCAAAATGGGCCTAGATCAATACTTGGGGTTGTTTACTACACTACAGCTAAAATTAACCCTACAAGCTCCCTACATGCTCCCTAATTAACCCCTTCACTGCTGCGCATAATACACGTGTGGTGCGCAGTGGCATTTAGCGGCCTTCTAATTACCAAAAAGCAACGTAAAAGCCATATATGTCTGCTATTTCTGAACAAAGGGGATCCCAGAGAAGCATTTAAAACCATTTGTGCAATAATTGCACAAGCTGTTTGTAAATAATTTCAGTGAGAAACCTAAAGTTTGTGGAAAAATTTGTGAAAAAGTGAACTTTTTTTTTTATTTGATCGCATTTG
>NC_069506.1:92642930-92768292 GCF_027579735.1 Bombina bombina
GATTTAACTGGGTAAAAAGCATATCTACCTGATTGTAGAAGTTACCCCTACCCCTGGGTCTATCTCTTGGTGCCCCATAATAGTGTTTCCTGGACCCTTGGGTTCCCTCAGGATCAGGGCCGCTATTTATATTCTGGCGTGGTTGCCCCTGGGGTTCAGCGATATGATTTTGGGGAGCAGTATATATTTGGGGTGTCTGGTTACCCTGAGAATACCTTCGCCGTCTATTGTATCTACCTTTGCATGGGTACCAATTATTTGGTGAGTATTCTCTTTGTGAGTAATTATTCACCTGATTATGTCCCCCACTTTGGTTATAGTCTCTCTGCGCCTCAGCCCGTGTAGGGGAAGGGGCACAGTTAAACCTCTGTGGAGATGGCCTGTTTTGACTGGCCACCTCCGCGTAGGTTTTCTTTTTAGACTCCAAATTGAGGGGGCTAGGTGACACCCTAGTTTCTGCTACAATTTTGGGTTTTGATTCCTTTTTAACCCCCTGCTCACTGGACTGCTGAATAGAGTATAATTTTGTACTCTCTTTGATCAGCCATTCCAATGAGCATTCCTCATCAAAATCTCTAGCTAAATTAATTTTGATGGGTGTAGGCAGTGCTTAAAAAAATAAATTTACAGATTCTGAGCAATCAAATCTGGGATTATCTTCAGCCATACTGTACGCATTTTTCAATTCAGAAAGGAACTCGATGGGACTTTGATTCGCACTACATTTTAAACCATATACCGCTATTTTCGCGGCAGTTTTAGTGCGATGTTGCCTGAATTCTTTTCTGCATTGTCGTTTGATTTCACACCAGGAATGAATATTCATATCCTTTAGTGAAGTAAAGAATTTGTGATGTTTACTGTCAAATACCCAGGGGAGAAATTCAATTTTTAATTTCTCACTTGTTACATTCATTATAGCCAATGCGTTTTCAAAAGCCTCTAAGTGATCAATTACAGATTTTGTTCCCTTATTGGAGAATACAGGTACTGCACCCTGTATGAAAGTAACTATTTTATGGGAATCATAGACCTTATTAGACTTACTTTGGGATTCTCTATTAGAGTTTCCCTCACCCGCACCAGCTGAGTTACAGCAGTTCTCTGGATTTACATCATGAGGTGACTGCCTATTTGGGAAATCTATTTCTGACCCATTAGGGGTCATTTGTCTATATTCTTCCATATATTTTTGTACCTCGTCCCTGACGCGTTCTCTAAGGGAGTTAGCATTATTCTCACTGTTAATATAGGGGTTTTCATTATGGCGATATGACCTTTTTAAATCACCTAATTCTCTCTGGCTTTGCGCAAGCTGTTTATTTAATTATTGTATCTGTGCGAGTAAGTCTATATAAAAGTTAAAATGGGGAGAAAGTAAGCGCTAAAAAGCTTAAAAGGCTAGTAAAAAGTACATTTTAATACATATAAAAATTAACAAATGGCAATCAGACGCATGGATCCATGTCTGACTTAACAAAAAAAATATAATAAACAAATCTTAAAGTATCTAAAAATATCCAATGTAGTAAAGCATGTGATGCTGACTTGGTGAGCCAGTGATGAAGAGTTAAAGGGACATGTACATTCAATAATATAAACAACCTAAGTGAGTGATTAAGTGCACACAATAGCTGTCAACAAAGAAAAATAGCGTTCACAAAAAGTAGTGTTCACAAAAAATAGTGTTCACAAAAATTGGCGTACATAAAAATATTCAAATGTTCAAACCAGTTATATGTAAGTGAGTCCCGTAGTGTTTCCTCCAAATTGGCGTGTAGAAATATAACGTGAAGTCAATAATATTAAAATGTTAACGTTGAGTGGGTTAAATCATTGTGGTTCAGCTTCTAAATTGAAAAGTTGTAAATCCGTGAGGTGTTTAAAAATAAAAATAAAAATAACTTGTGAAAAAATCCACGTGGAAAACGTGAGTTCAAATGATAAACAATGTTCAAAAATCATAAGACAAAAATATCAAAAGACAAAAATAAAAAATCAGTAATAATAATAAAAAAACACTAAAAATTTAGTGAAAACAAATCCTTAATTCAGATGTTTAAAAATCCTTGGTAAGATCCATAACAAACAAATACATTGATAAAATACCTAAAAAGGAACAAAAGAGAAACAAAAAAACCAAGCTCACCAGTATGCCAACGCGTTTCGGCCTAGACTAGGTCTTTCTCAAGACTATACTGTATCAGAGAATCTGGGAGCTTTAAGTAGGGTCAGTGTTGAAATGATTGGTGCTGTTTTGGTGCCATTTTAGAGGCACCTCCCTTTCCTGTTTCACCCATTTCATCTCTGGGATATTTCCTATGTTATGTTTACCCATCTTAGAGGTCAATTGGTTCCTATTATTGCCACAAATTCTAGTATAAATATAGATTTTCCTACTTATTCGTTTTTTATTTTCATTATTAAGTAATAGTAGCGTTATGTCATTGTTGTTATTATTATATTCTGTGTTAACTCCATTAGTTTTCTGGGCGGGTTTCCCCTTTCTTTGGGCTCAAATTGCTTATTTATTTACATGGACTGGCTCTCATTTATAAATTGCCCCTGTCGATGTCAGAAACTTAATTTCCCATGCGATTTTATTTTTAAAATTGCTATAACCGGAAGTGGCCTGGTAACACGGCATTAACTTCCGTTTTAGCTTTTGGGAGACGTATTTTCTTCGATTCACCGGTCTCTATCATGTGACCGGAAGTTCTTTGGTCCACCGGTCTGATCATATGACCGGAAGGTGCAGCATCATATTCCCCAATGACTTATGGGATATGTAGTACCCTCACTTATTAGGACTACAGATCTTTCTCAAATGTTCGGTATTACCCGATCTTACTATGGCTCATTGTCTCTATGTGTCTATAGCATATAATGTCAGAGTCAATGTGCCAATATGTAATAGAATTGGTTACTGGGAAAAGGCAATTCTTTGAATAATGTATGTAATTTCTTACGATGCTAATCTGTCACTGCTCAGTAATACTGCTTCTAATAAAACTCGCTATGTTAATTCTAAGCACATTCTTGGATTCTAATAAAACTCATTTTGTTAATTCTAGGCACATTCTTGGATCCTGAGATTGGATGGCTTTACAGTTTACTTTAGTTTGTTCATACTTTCGTAATGGATATACGTTTCATTTCTTCCTTCTAGTTCTTTTGAAAATAAAGCAAGGAGCCATTGAGTCATATATGACCTTGATAAAGTATAGACCTGCAATGTTTATCTCACTTAACATTGTGAGACGTTTATTGCATCCTAATACTGTATTTCACCGCTAATAGTGGGATGACAAACTAATGTCTCAGGAGAGATCAAGGATCTTCCTATCTGTTCACAGTGAAGGTGTAAGCTCAGATTTAATTGGGAGGGTTTCATTACATTTGTGTGTGTATATAAAGGACTTTAGGTAACCGTTACCCAGCAATCAGCTGGTGTAGGGTCAGGCGTAAATACACTCAAAGTGATGGCTTCTGTTTGACTTTGGGGCAGACGTGGGGTAGAGGATACAAGATACAAAATCTTCAAATTATGATATTTCGTTTCCCACAGTAAATAGTCATACATTAGATTGTTATGTATAGACCAGTGTATGGATACAGGTTTTTTTTCTTTTCTATGATACTTTTTAAGTTCAATATGACAATTTTAAAGTTGTTATACTGAATGTGTTCAGTTTGACAAAGCTGGGTGTGTTCAATAAGACATTGTTGCTATTCTTTAGCTCTATTATTCCCGTGCATGGATCTGTTGCCAGGTGTTAATTTACTTGACAAATGTACTTATGCTTGTATGTTTACTCATTGGTGCTGATGTATCTCTGTGACCAAATTGTCCTATGCCTGATGTTATGTTTCTCTCTCTGCTATGATTTTGTTCTTAATGAGCGACTAACATTTTGTAATGCAGAACAAGTATTATGCCCACTCTAACGTCTTACATGTCCCTTGGTTTTTATGGGAAACGGAAAGGGTTAGTATTTTCGATTTTCACTTCCACTCTAGTTTATAGCTTTCATGTATTCGATCTCCCTTTATAAGTACATAGAGAATAGTGATGAAAGCAGAGGTAAATCTTTAGTTGGGATATTGTGTGGGGTAACCAACTTAGCAGTCGCATGTTGGGATCCTATCTCTCTAACTTAGGTCTTATCATATTTGAGCATTCGGAGATGGATGGTGGTTGTTATTTAATAGATGTTATTTAATGGAGATCAGGTGTTCAAGGTCTTCTTTCTGATTTAAACCTCTCGGGTATAGACAGTCCATCATAAATATCCATCTTGACTCATTGAATAGTAGTTTCTGCTCATGGTTTCCTCCTCTCCAGTCTTTTTTGACCTTCTGTATCCCAAAATAACTAAAATCTTTCAAATTTTCCTTGTGGGTAGTTGAAAAATGCTTGTAGAGTGGGGTATCTATTCTGCCTTTCTCTTTGCATAGGATGTGTTCCCTGATCCTATCTTTGAGGGCCCTTGATGTCTGCCCTATATATTGTAATCCGCAGGAGCAGGAGACTAGATAGATCACATTTTTGTCGCTACATCTGATCAACTCTTTGATCCTATGTTTCTCGTTTCTCTGATGTGATGAGAAAGTATCTGTTTTTCGTCCGTTCTTACAAGCTTTACAGCTTGGACATGGATAGAAGCCTTTAATGCTTTTTCCTTGGTGATTGGTCATGTCGTTAGTATTTTCTTTCCTAGGTATGCTAGGAGCTATCATCGTTTTTAGGTTCCTAGTTCTATAAATGAATCTCAGTTGTGGATTCAACCTTTCCCCAATCACGTCATCATCTTTGAGTATCGCCCAATGTTTCCTAATCTTTTCCAGGATGGATCTGTTCTCACAGTACTCGGATATCATAGGCACGTCGATTGTTTCATCATCCCAGGTTTTTCTTGGTTTGTTTTTATAACTCAGGAGGTTCTCTTTCTTGATCTTACTGACTTCTTCGATTTTATCATCCAACGACTTATTGTCATACCCTCTTTCCAAGAAACGTTATTTCAGTATGTCGGCCTGTGCAGTCCATTGTTCTATAGTAGAACAATTCTTCTTGACCCTCAAAAATTGGCCCTTGGGTATATTTGACTTCCAGGTGGGATGATGGCAGCTTGTGTTATGGATATAGTTGTTACAGTCAACCTCCTTGAAGAAGGTTGACGTCTCGAGCTTCCCATCTTTCACTTCAATTCTCAGATCCAGAAAGTCCAGTTTCTCTTGGCTGTATTGGTATGTAAACTTAAGATTATTTTCGTTGTGGTTCATTACATTGATAGTATGTAGCAGATCTTCCAATGTCCCACTCCAGATCAAAAAGATGTCATCTATATATCTTGAATATAGGACCAGGTTCGTGCCAAGCTACGCCAATCTCTTCATGGGCCTATGGGAAAACATCTTCTGGGACTCATGTCCAGCTGGCGCGGACCTGGTCCTATATTCAAGATATATAGATGACATCTTTTTGATCTGGAGTGGGACATTGGAAGATCTGCTACATACTATCAATGTAATGAACCACAACGAAAATAATCTTAAGTTTACATACCAATACAGCCAAGAGAAACTGGACTTTCTGGATCTGAGAATTGAAGTGAAAGATGGGAAGCTCGAGACGTCAACCTTCTTCAAGGAGGTTGACTGTAACAACTATATCCATAACACAAGCTGCCATCATCCCACCTGGAAGTCAAATATACCCAAGGGCCAATTTTTGAGGGTCAAGAAGAATTGTTCTACTATAGAACAATGGACTGCACAGGCTGACATACTGAAACGACGTTTCTTGGAAAGAGGGTATGACAATAAGTCGTTGGATGATAAAATCGAAGAAGTCAGTAAGATCAAGAGAGAGAACCTCTTAAATTATAAAAACAAACCAAGAAAAACCTGGGATGATGAAACAATCGACATGCCTATGATATCCGAGTACTGTGAGAACAGATCCATCCTGGAAAAGATTATTAGGAAACATTGGGCGATACTCAAAGATGATGACGTGATTGGGGAAAGGTTGAATCCACAACCGAGATTCATTTATAGGAGAAATAGGAACCTAAAAACGATGATAGCTCCTAGCATACCTAGGAAAGAAAATACTAACGACATGACCAATCACCAAGGAAAAAGCATTAAAGACTTCTATCCATGTCCAAGCTGTAAAGCTTGTAAGAACGGATGAAAAACAGATACTTTCTCATCACATCAGAGAAACGAGAAACATAGGATCAAAGAGTTGATCAGATGTAGCGACAAAAATGTGATCTATCTAGTCTCCTGCGGATTACAATATATAGGGCAGACATCAAGGGCCCTCAAAGATAGGATCAGGGAACACATCCTATGCATAGAGAAAGGCAGAATAGATACCCCACTCTACAAGCATTTTGCAACTACCCACAAGAGAAATTTGAAAGATTTTAGTTATTTTGGGATACAAAAGGTCAAAAAAGACTGGAGAGGAGGAAACCATGAGCAGAAACTACTATTCAATGAGTCAAGATGGATATTTATGATGGACTGTCTATACCCGAGAGGTTTAAATCAGAAAGAAGACCTTGCACACCTGATCTCCATTAAATAACACCTATTAAATAACAACCACCATCCATCTCCGAATGCTCAAATATGACAAGACCTAAGTTAGAGAGATAGGATCCCAACATGCGACTGCTAAGTTGGTTACCCCACACAATATCCCAACTAAAGATTTACCTCCGCTTTCATCACTATTCTCTATCGGCTAGATTTAGAGTTCTGCGGCCAAAGGGGTGCGTTAGCTACGCATGCTTTTTTTCTCCCGCACCTTTTAAATACCGCTGGTATTTAGAGTTCACAGGTCTGCGTTAGGCTCCAAAAAGGGAGCGTATAGCATATTTAACGCCACTGCAACTCTCGATACCAGCGGTGCTTACGGACGCGGCCAGCTTCAAAAACGTGCTCGTGCACGATTCCCCCATAGAAAACAATGGGGCAGTTTGAGCTGAAAAAAAAACCTAACACCTGCAAAAAAGCAGCGTTCAGCTCCTAACGCAGCCCCATTGTTTACTATGGGGAAACACTTCCTAAGTCTGCACCTAACACTCTAACATGTACCCCGAGTCTAAACACCCCTAACCTTACACTTATTAACCCCTAATCTGCCGCCCTCGCTATCGCTGACACCTGCATATTTTTTTTAACCCCTAATCTGCCGCTCCGTACACCGCCGCAACCTACAAAATTCCTATGAACCCCTAATCTGCTGCCCCTAACACCGCCGACCCCTATATTATATTTATTAACCCCTAATCTGCCGCCCCCAACGTCACCTCCACCTACCTACAATTATTAACCCCTAATCTGCCGACCGGACCTCACCGATACTATAATAAATGTATTAACCCCCAATCCGCCTCACTCCCGCCTCAATAACCCTATAAGAAATATTATTAACCCCTAATCTGTCCTCCCTAACATCGCTGACACCTAACTTCACTTATTAACCCCTAATCTGCCGACCGGACCTCACCGATACTATAATAAATGTATTAACCCCCAATCCGCCTCACTCCCGCCTCAATAACCCTATAAGAAATATTATTAACCCCTAATCTGTCCTCCCTAACATCGCTGACACCTAACTTCACTTATTAACCCCTAATCTGCCAACCGGAACTCACTGCTACTATAATAAATGTATTAACCCCTAAAGCTAAGTCTAACCCTAACACTAACACCCCCCTAACTTAAATATAATTTAAAGCTAACGAAATAAATTAACTCTTATTAAATAACTTATTCCTATTTAAAGCTAAATACTTACCTGTAAAATAAACCCTAATATAGCTACAATATAAATTATAATTATATTGTAGCTATTTTAGGATTAATATTTATTTTACAGGCAACTTTGTATTTATTTTAACCAGGTACAATAGCTATTAAATAGTTAATAACTATTTAATAGCTACCTAGTTAAAATAATTACAAAATTACCTGTAAAATAAATCCTAACCTAAGTTACAATTAAACCTAACACTACACTATCAATAAATAAATTAAATAAACTACCTACAATTATCTACAATTGAACCTAACACTACACTATCAATAAATTAATTAAATACAATACCTACAAATAAATACAATTAAATAAACTAACTAAAGTACAAAAAATAAAAAATAACATATTAATAAAAAAATAATAATAAAATATTTACAAACATTAGAAAAATATTACAACAATTTTAAACAAATTACACCTACTCTAAGCCCCCTAATAAAATAAATCCCCCCAAAATAAAAAAAATGCCCTACCCTATTCTAAATTAAAAAAAGTTCAAAGCTCTTTTACCTTACCAGCCCTGAAAAGGGCCATTTGCGGGGCATGCCCCAAAGAATTCAGCTCTTTTGCTTGTAAAAAAAAACACATACAATACCCCCCCCCAACATTACAACCCACCACCCACATACCCCTAATCTAACCCAAACCGCCCTTAAATAAACCTAACACTAAGCCCCTGAAGATCTTCCTACCTTGTCTTCACCACGCCGGGTTCACCGATCGATCCAGAAGAGCCTCTGATGTCGGATGGAACAACATAGAAGATGCGGCTTGTATGAAGACGTTTGCCGGTCCGGATGTCCTCTTCTGCCCGGATAGGATGAAGATGTCTTCCCGAAGATGGACTTCTTCATTTGCCGCTTGGATCCAGACTTTTTTGAGGATGGTTGGACGTCACTCTTTAGCCCCCGCTTGGGCTTGGATGAAGACATCGGAGGCTCTTCTGGATCGATCGGTGAACCCGGCGTGGTGAAGACAAGGTAGGAAGATCTTCAGGGGCTTAGTGTTAGGTTTATTTAAGGGGGGTTTGGGTTAGATTAGGGGTATTTGGGTGATGGGTTGTAATGTTGGGGGGGTATTGTATGTGTTTTTTTTACAGGCAAAAGAGCTGAATTCTTTGGGGCATGCCCCGCAAATGGCCCTTTTCAGGGCTGGTAAGGTAAAAGAGCTTTGAACTTTTTTTAATTTCGAATAGGGTAGGGCATTTTTTTATTTTGGGGGGCTTTGTTATTTTATTAGGGGGCTTAGAGTAGGTGTAATTAGTTTAAAATTGTTGTAATATTTTTCTAATGTTTGTAAATATTTTTTTATTTTTTGTAACTTAGTTCTTTTTTATTTTTTGTACTTTAGTTAGTTTATTTAATTGTATTTATTTGTAGGTATTGTATTTAATTAATTTATTGATAGTGTAGTGTTAGGTTTAATTGTAACTTAGGTTAGGATTTATTTTACAGGTAATTTTGTAATTATTTTAACTAGGTAGCTATTAAATAGTAAATAACTATTTAATAGCTATTGTACCTGGTTAAAATAAATACAAAGTTGCCTGTAAAATAAATATTAATCCTAAAATAGCTACAATATAATTATAATTTATATTGTAGATATATTGGGGTTTATTTTACAGGTAAGTATTTAGCTTTAAATAGGAATAATTTATTTAATAAGAGTTAATTTATTTCATTAGATTTAAATTATATTTAATTTAGGGGGTGTTAGGGTTAGGGTTAGACTTAGCTTTAGGGGTTAATACATTTATTATAGTAGCAGTGAGTTCCGGTCGGCAGATTAGGTGTTAATAAGTGAAGTTAAGTGTCGGCGATGTTAGGGAGGACAGATTAGGGGTTAATAATATTTCTTATAGGGTTATTGAGGTGGGAGTGAGGCGGATTAGGGGTTAATACATTTATTATAGTATCGGTGAGGTCCGGTCGGCAGATTAGGGGTTAATAATTGTAGGTAGGTGGAGGCGACGTTGGGGGCGGCAGATTAGGGGTTAATAAATATAATATAGGGGTCGGCTGTGTTAGGGGCAGCAGATTAGGGGTACATAGGTATAATGTAGGTTGCGGCGGTGTACGGAGTGGCAGATTAGGGGTTAAAAAAAATATGCAGGTGTCAGCGATAGCGGGGGCGGCAGATTAGGGGTTAATAAATATAATGTAGGTGTCGGCGGTATTAGGGGCAGCAGATTAGGGGTACATTGGGATAATGTAGGTTGCGGCGGTGTACGGAGCGGCAGATTAGGGGTTAAAAATTTTTAATAGAGTGGCGGCGATGTGGGGGGACCTCGGTTTAGGGGTACATAGGTAGTTTATGGGTGTTAGTGTACTTTAGAGCACAGTAGTTAAGAGCTTAATAAACCGGCATTAGCCCAGAAAGCTTTTAACTACTGACTTTTTTCTGCGGCTGGAGTTTTGTCGTTAGATTTCTAACGCTCACTTCAGCCAAGACTCTAAATACCGGCGTTAGAAAGTTCCCATTGAAAAGATAGGATGCGCAAATGGCGTAGGGGGATCTGCGGTATGGAAAAGTTGCGTCTTGAAAGTGAGCGTTAGACCCTTTCCTGACTGACTCTAAATACCAGCGGTAGCCCAAAACCAGCGTTAGGAGCCTCTAACGCTGGTTTTGACGGCTAACGCCAAACTCTAAATCTAGCCATATGTACTTATAAAGGGAGATCGAATACATGAAAGCTATAAACTAGAGTGGAAGTGAAAATCGAAAATACTAACCCTTTCCGTTTCCCATAAAAACCAAGGGAAATGTAAGAATTTAGAGTGGGCATAATACTTGTTCTGCATTACAAAATGTTAGTCGCTCATTAAGAACAAAATCATAGCAGAGAGAGAAACATAACATCAGGCATAGGACAATTTGGTCACAGAGATACATCAGCACCAATGAGTAAACATACAAGCATAAGTACATTTGTCAAGTAAATTAACACCTGGCAACAGATCCATGCACGGGAATAATAGAGCTAAAGAATAGCAACAATGTCTTATTGAACACACCCAGCTTTGTCAAACTGAACACATTCAGTATAACAACTTTAAAATTGTCATATTGAACTTAAAAAGTATCATAGAAAAGAAAAAAAACCCTGTATCCATACACTGGTCTATACATAACAATCTAATGTATGACTATTTACTGTGTGAAACGAAATATCATAATTTGAAGATTTTGTATCTTGTATCCTCTACCCCACGTCTGCCCCAAAGTCAAACAGAAGCCATCACTTTGAGTGTATTTACGCCTGACCCTACACCAGCTGATTGCTGGGTAACGGTTACCTAAAGTCCTTTATATACACACACAAATGTAATGAAACCCTCCCAATTAAATCTGAGCTTACACCTTCACTGTGAACAGATAGGAAGATCCTTGATCTCTCCTGAGACATTACAGTTTGTCATCCCACTATTAGCGGTGAAATACAGTATTAGGATGCAATAAACGTCTCACAATGTTAAGTGAGATAAACATTGCAGGTCTATACTTTATCAAGGTCATATATGACTCAATGGCTCCTTGCTTTATTTTCAAAAGAACTAGAAGGAAGAAATGAAACGTATATCCATTACGAAAGTATGAACAAACTAAAGTAAACTGTAAAGCCATCCAATCTCAGGATCCAAGAATGTGCCTAGAATTAACAAAGTGAGTTTTATTAGAATCCAAGAATGTGCTTAGAATTAACATAGCGAGTTTTATTAGAAGCAGTATTACTATGAGCAGTGACAGATTAGCATCGTAAGAAATTACATACATTATTCAAAGAATTGCCTTTTCCCAGTAACCGATTCTATTACATATTGGCACATTGACTCTGACATTATATGCTATAGACACAGAGACAATGAGCCATAGTAAGATCGGGTAATACCGAACATTTGAGAAAGATCTGTAGTCCTAATAAGTGAGGGTACTACATATCCCATAAGTCATTGGGGAATATGATGCTGCACCTTCCGGTCATATGATCAGAATGCCGTGTTACCAGGCCACTTCCGGTTATAGCAATTTTCAAAATAAAATCGCATGGGAAATTAAGTTTGACATCGACAGGGGCAATTTATAAATGAGAGCCAGTCCATGTAAATAAATAAGCAATTTGAGCCCAAAGAAAGAGGAAACCCGCCCAGAAAACTAATGGAGTTAACACAGAATATAATAATAACAACAATGACATAACGCTACTATTACTTAATAATGAAAATAAAAAACGAATAAGTAGGAAAATCTAGATTTATACTAGAATTTGTGGCAATAATAGGAACCAATTGACCTCTAAGATGGGCAAACATAAACATAACATAGGAAATATCCCAGAGATGCAATGGGTGAAACAGGAAAGGGAGGTGCCTCTAAAATGGCGCCAAAACAGCACCAATCATTTCAACACTGACCCTACTTAAAGCTCCCAGATTCTCTGATACAGTATAGTCTTGAGAAAGACCTAGTCTAGGCCGAAACGCGTTGGCATACTAGTGAGCTTGGTTTTAATTACCCATATTATTTATCATATACAGTATTGCACTATTTGTTTCTCTTTTGTTCCCTTTTAGGTATTTTATCGATGTATTTGTTTGTTATGGATCTTACCAAGGATTTTTAAACATCTGAATTAAGGATTTGTTTTCACTAAATTTTTAGTGTTTTTTATTATTATTACTGATTTTTTTATTTTTGTCTTTTGATATTTTTGTCTTATGATTTTTGAACATTGTTTATCATTTGAACTCACGTTTTCCACAAGTTATTTTTATTTTTATTTTTAAACACCTCACGGATTTACAACTTTTCAATTTAGAAGCTGAACCACAATGATTTAACCCACTCAACGTTAACATTTTAATATTATTGACTTCACGTTATATTTCTACACGCCAATTTGGAGGAAACACTACGGGACTCACTTACATATAACTGGTTTGAACATTTGAACATTTTTATGTACGTCAATTTTTGTGAACACTTTTTTGTGAACACTACTTTTTGTGAACGCTATTTTTCTTTGTTGACAGCTATTGTGTGCACTTAATCACTCACTTAGGTTGTTTATATTATTGAATGTACATGTCCCTTTAACTCTTCATCACTGGCTCACCAAGTCAGCATCACATGCTTTACTACATTGGATATTTTTAGATACTTTAAGATTTGTTTATTATATTTTTTTTGTTAAGTCAGACATGGATCAATGCGTCTGATTGCCATTTGTTAATTTTTATATGTATTAAAATGTACTTTTTACTAGCCTTTTAAGCTTTTTAGCGCTTACTTTCTCCCCATTTTAACTTTTATACTGTTAGCCTACTAGGAGGCTATATAGTTAGTAAGCTTAAGGCCCTGGGTGCAGCGCTCGGTCCACTTCTCATCCTCGAGTAAGTCTATATTATGCTTATCTAAGGCGGTTAGGTTTTGGGCAAATTTATCCATTTTATTTTTGGCTATTTTTAAATCCTCTTCGCATCTGCGTGAGGAACGAATACTACTTTCTAGCTCCTGTATCTGCAATCGTTTGTCTATGACACAAAGCGACATTTCGTCAATAATGCATATCAAAAGGGGCCAAGATTTTAGTATTAGTTCGTCTCGCTTTTTGAGAGTCTTGTATTGATTATGAATTAATAATTCTTGGAAAAATTGATTTTTTTCATTCCACATATTATTAATGGTAATATTTTTAGCCCTAATTTCAAGCATATCCATAAAATCATTTAACTCACCCGCAATATTAAACTTCTCTTTAATGTGACTTATGACATCTTTCTTAAGGATCTGACCTTTTGTAAGGGGTATTGTGATGGGACCATTTTCAATGCTATGTATAGAATTAAATGAGTCACTTCTGGCTACATACATTGTTATGTTGGCTTAGTATTTAGTTAAATTAAAATGCTAATACAATTTTTACCAATAAAAAGAGAGAAGAAAAAAAAAACTTTATATTTAAAAAAAAAAAATAATATTAATTTTGAAATATAAAAAAAATTAAAATAATATTTTTATGAATTTTGAAATATGATTTTTTTTATATTTTTATGAATCTTGAAATATGAAAAAATAATATTTTTTATTAATTTTGAAATAGGAAAAATCAATATTTAGCAATTTTTCAAAAATTAATCTTTAACAATATTTCAAAATATCAATATCAATCTCGAAATATGAGCATCAATATTTCAATCTTCAAAAATACATTTTTTATTTTCAAAATATTAATTTCGAAATATGAAATTTCTATTTACTGCAAATATATGATATCAATATGATAAATATTAATAAATCTCAGCAAGTGCCTCCATACAATATGTCAGTATATTTATTAAAAATCTTCAGTAGTGCTCTCCAAATATTATATTAGTCTATGGCAGGGTTATAACACAATATATTTAAATAATTATCCTGTAAAATAAACCCTCAATCAATATGCATCTACTAGAAACCATAAAATTAGTATAAATATCTGAATTCTTTTATTTAGTTAATATCTATGAGCATATTGGAATATATTTGCAATACCAGAACATGAAACAATATTATATGCGTTTAAAACTATTAAGATATGCTATACTTCTTACAAAGCCCAGAAAAGTTTACCTTTAAAAACCAGCCTTATTTACAAATAGCCTTTCATTCAGTTAACACAATGAGATTCTAAGATATGTAGCTGCTAACATTCAAGCAATACACTCAGTTATTTAACCACAATTTACTCTAACACAATTCTAATTAGGATACTAAAAATACATATATTCTTACTGTGAACAATTGCTTTAAATGAATTTCTTAGCATACAAAAGATAAACTTGATCCTACACAGGGCTATGAATATAAGCAAAATAGACTATTCTCTTTATTATAACTGGACTATGTTCTTACCAATAAATATATATATATATATATATATATATATATATATATATATATATATATATATACATATACACATACATACATACATACATACATACACTTTACCAGATGATATTCAGCTTCAAGACTTGTCCCACCTCATATAAAATAAGTGTAATTGCAATGGATCAGGAGAAGTATGGCCCACTTTGTTTTATAGTTTGACTGTCTCCCACGCAACAGTTCAGTCAGTTACAAAATCAGCAGCCAGTCTCTTTTCCTATCCTGCATACAATCTTATATTCTTTTAATCATTGGTGTGGAATATGGGTGGCCCTTAGGAACCTGCTTTGTTATTGGCCCTTACGAAGCTGAACATGTTCACCATGGAAACGCATCTTTTGAATAGTTAATTCCCTTAACTGTCCTACTGGATTTTGGCCACTCGGGGGCAGTAGACATACAACACAGCAATACATTTAACCAGCATTTTTAACAACTTAATTTTTTTCTATGAAGTGGTTATTCATTAGACTATAACTCTCTGCAACAATTATTCACAATATTTGTTTTAGATAGGGTAGTATCTTATGAATTTTCTGATCATTTTGATATGAAACATCAATATATTATATTAAAACAATTTATATTGCTAACTATTCAAGATTAATGGCATTTATATATCTGTTATATATGTATTCACACAATTACAGCATGTTTTACATTTCTAACAAATTCTGCATGCATGAATTATTATATGTCTGAGAAATATAGAGACACAGCGGTTATTATTCCATACAGACGATCTTGTATTTAGTATCTTTTAGCCCCATCTGGAACACAGAAAACATGTTATATATCATCCAAACATGGGACTATCACAATTGCTATTCAATCTATACAGATTTAAATCTATCCCCCAGATATATATTCAATATAGTCTGGGGCATACATTTGATATGTTTATCTGCAATATTATCAATGTAGTTATTATTCAATACAGCAATTACCCCCTTAATATAATATGCCCAGGCTCAATATATATACATATATGGGTTATTTGAATTATTTCAAACATACACATGAAACTATTGGCATTATTTATTTTTCAAAATATATTTATCTTTATCTATGTCACACAGGGAATTGCAAATGCCAATTTGTCTGTTTCTTGTATATGGAAACTTCATAAACAGCATAGGTCATTTTAAGAGTAGTTGTAAAAGTCACAATACAACATATTTTCTGTTTAGCTAGCAATACAGACGTGTATTTGATGTTTAGGGGCAATTAACACCTCTATGCTAATCACTGTGTATTCAGAATGTTTACCTGTTTATCCAGTTCATAGATCCAGAATGTGTCTCCCTGCACAGAATGAATCATTTTACAAATCTGTGTTAATTTTCAGTTCCTTTGAAAGATGTTTGTAGCTTCATCTAGGGAGCTAATGCTTCCCTTTTGTTTCTTGGGACATCCTGTCTGCACTTTTAGTCTTGAGATATGTTTATTCAAACTTGTGGGGGTTTTGTGAATCAAATCCTGACATCAGAATTTCAATCCTATTTCAGTAATATCTGATAAAAATATGGTTTCATACATAAACACATTCCCCTGCCCTATATATATATATATATATATATATATATATATATATATATATATATATATATATATATATATATATATATATATATATATATATATATATATATATATATATATATATATATATATATATATATATATATATATATATATATATACATATATATACACACATACATACATATACACACACCTGTACCCTGACATCATGGTCAGATTGGCTATAACAACAATTAGAGAAAGATGAGCACGGTTAGCCTTGAGAAGCTTGCAGGTTTTAGAAAAGTGACAATTTTAAGAGCCAAATTACATGAAGAGGGGGCAAAATAAATAATGAAAGTATATTGAAAAGTTATTTTATTATATATAAATAAAACATTTTATTTTGAAATCTCATGGAGTTAACAGTCCTTTTAAATTCAAAAGCTTTGCTACAGGCTTCAAAAAAGGAGGGCATGGGACATTGTAGACATCAGGTGGTTAAATCATACAATGGGGCAAAAAAGTATTTAGTCAGCCACCAATTGTGCAAGTTCTCCCACTTAAGAAGATGAGAGAGGCCTGTAATTTTCATCATAGGTATACTTCAACTATGAGAGACAAAATGTGGAAACAAATCCAGACAATCACATTGTCTGATTTGGAAAGAATTTATTTGCATATTATGGTGGAAAATAAGTATTTGGTCACCTACAAACAAGCAAGATTCCTGGCTCTCACAGACCTGTATCTTCTTCTTTAAGAGGCTCCTCTGTCCTCCGCTCATTACCTGTATTAATGGCACCTGTTTGAACTTGTTATCAGTATAAAAGACACCTGTCCATAACCTTAAACAGTCACACTCCAAACTCCACTATGGTGAAGACCAAAGAGCTGTCGAAGGACACCAGAAACAAAATTGTAGACATGCACCAGGCTGGGAAGACTGAATCTGCAATAGGCAAGCAGCTTGGTGTGAAGAAATAAACTGTGGGAGCAATAATTAGAAAATGGAAGACATACAAGACCACTGATAATCTCCCTCGATCTGGGGCTCCACACAAGATCTCACCCTGTGGGGTCAAAATGATTACAAGTACGGTGAGCAAACATCCCAGAACCACACGGGGGACCTAGTGAATGACCTGCAGAGAGCTGGGACCAACGTAACAAAGGCTACCATCAGTAACACACTACGCCGCCAGGGACTCAGATCCTGCAGTGCCAGACGTGTCCCCCTGCTTAAGCCAGTACATATCTGGGCCCGTCTGAAGTATGCTAGAGAGCATTTGGATGATCCAGAAGTGGATTGGGAGAATGTCATATGGTCAGATGAAACCAAAGTAGAACTGTTTGGTAGAAACAACTCGTCGTGTTTGGAGGAGAGAGAATGCTGAGTTTCAACCAAAGAACACCACACCTACTGTGAAGCATGGGGGTGGCAACAATATTGCTTTGGGGCTGTTTCTCTGCAAAGGGAACAGGACGGCTGATCCGTGTACATGAAAGAATGAATGGGGCCATGCATTGTGAGATTTTGAGTGCAAACCTCCTTCCATCAGTAAGGGCATTGAAGATGAAACATGGCTGGGTCTTTCAGCATGACAATGATCCCAAACACACCGCCCGGGCAACAAAGGAGTGGCTTCGTAAGAAGCATTTCAAGGTCCTGGAGTGGCCTAGCCAGTCTCCAGATCTCAACCCCATAGAAATCCTTTGGAGGGAGTTGAAAGTCCGTGTTGCCCAGCGACAGCCCCAAAACATCACTGCTCTAGAGGAGATCTGCATGCAGGAATGGGCCAACATACCAGCAACAGTGTGTGACAACCTTGTGAAGACTTACAGAAAACATTTGACCTCTGTCATTGCCAACAAAGGATATATAACAAAGTATTGAGATCAACTTTTGACCATAATTTGCAAATAAATTCTTTCCAAATCAGACAATGGGATTGTCTGGATTTGTTTCCACATTTTGTCTCTCATAGTTGATTTATACCTATGATGAAAATTATAGGCCTCTCTAATCTTCTTAAGTGGGAGAACTTGCACAATTGGTGGCTGACTAAATACTTTTTTGCCCCACTGTATAACCAGAATTTAATTACCTTAAAGGGACATGCCACCCACATTTTTTCTTTTATGATTTAGAAAGAGGATGCAATGTTAAACATCTTTCTAATTTACTTATATTATCTAATTTGTTTTATTTTCTTGATATTCTTTGATGAAAATCATATCTAGATATGCTCACTAGCTGCTGATTGGTTGCTGCACATAGAAGAATCATGTGATTGGCTCACCATGTGCATTGCTTTTTCTTCAAATAAGGATATTTAAAAAATGAAGCAAAATAAATAATGGAAGTAAATTGTAATGTTGTTTAAATTTATATTCTCTATCTGAATCATGAAAGAAATTTTTTTTGGTTTAGTGGCCCTTTAACCCCTTAACGACCAGCGTCGTACCCTGTACCCTGGGCTTCTCTCTGCCGCGGTCTCACTCAAAATAGCGAGATTGCGCTATTTCTGCATGCCCCACGAGTAGGGCACTGTAGAAATAGATTTGCAGAGTTACCGATGCAGAGGGGGCCGGGATGTGAGGGGGGGAGGAAGGGCAATAAGGGGGATCCTAAGTGGGATCCATTTTGGGAAAGGGATCTGGGAGGGGGGAGTGTAATGGGGGGGGGCAGCTACACTATAGAAAAAATGGTTACAGAAAAAATATGCATAAATTGAGGCAAACTGGGTACTGGCAGACAACTGCCAGTAACTAAGATGGCGGCAAATAGTTAAGTGGGGGGAGGGTTAGAGAGCTGTTTGAGGAGGATCGGGGAGATCGGGGGTAAAAGGGGATACTACACTGCAAAAAATATTTTAAAAAATTAAATATAAAAAAAGCAGCCTTTTATTTTAGCACTGGCACACTTTCTGCTAGTACTTAAGATGGGGGTGACAAATGTGGGATAGGGGAGGAAAGAGAGCTGTTTGAGATGGGTCAGGGAGGGATGTGTCAGGTGGGAGGCTGATCTCTACACTAAAACTAAAATTTACCCTAGAAGCTACCTAATTAACCCCTTCACTGCTGGGCATAATACAAGTGTGGTGTGCAGCGGCATTTAGCGGCATTCTAATTACCAAAAAGCAATACTAAAGCCATATATATGTCTGCCATTTCTGAACAAAGGATCCCAGAGAAGAATTTACAACCATTGGTGCCATGATTGCACAAGCTGTTTGTAAAAAATTTCAGTGAGAAACCTAAAATTGTGAACAATTTTTTTTTATTTGATCGCATTTGGCGGTGAAATGGTGGCATGAAATATACCAAAATGGGCCTAGATCAATACTTCGGGTTGTCTACTAAAAAAAATATATAGTTTTGATAGGTAAATATATAAAAAAGGCTCTATTTCTGTTTAAATGTAGTGATGGCGAAAATGCTAAAATTGCTCTGGTCTTTTGGGGAAGTTTTTCTGAAGTGCCCGGTTCTTAAGGGGTTAAAGGGATACTAAACCCAATTTTTTTCTTTCACGATTCAGATAAGCATGTAAATTTAAGCAACTTTCTAAATTACTCCTATTATAAATTTTTATTTGTTCTCTTGCTATCTTTACTTGAAAAGTAGGAATGCAAAGCTTAGTTGCCGGCTCATTTCAGGTTCAGCACCCTTGATAGCGCTTGTTTATTGGTAGCTACATTAAGTCATTAATCAGCTAGCACAACCCAGGTGCTGAACCAAAAATGGGCCAGCTCCCACACTTTGCATTCCTGCTTTTCAAAGAAAATTGATAATAAGAGTAAATTAGAAATTTGCATGCTCTGTCTGAATCACTAATGGAAAATTTGGGGTTTAGTATCCCTTTTAATCCAGGATTTCCCAGCTCCAATCCTCCAAACCCAGAGGGCTATAATTGCATTTTTTAGGATAACTTTGAATGAGAACATGTTAAAGGGACACTGAACCCAAATTTTTTCTTTTGTGATTAAGATAGAGCATGCAATTTTAAGCAACTTTCTAATTTACTCCTATTAGCAAATGTTCTTCATTCTCTTGGTATCATTATTTGAAAAGCAAAAATGTAAGTTTAGATGCCGGCCCGTTGTGGTGAACAACCTGAGTTGTTCTTCCTGATTGGTGGATACATTCATCCACCAATAAACAAGTGCTGTCCAAGGTTCAGGACTTTCTTTTTCAAATAAAGATAGCAAGAGAACAAAGAAAAATAGATAATAGGAGTAAATTAGAAAGTTGCTTAAAATTGCATGCTCTATCTGAATCATAAAAGAAAAAATTTGGGTTCAATGTCCCTTTAAATCAACACAGCTATTGAATAGCTGTGTATATCACCTGTGCAGTATTTAAAGGGACACTCAAGTCCACTTTATTGAATCAGAAAGAGCACTCAAGTTTTTTTTTTTTTTAAATATTTATTTATATCAAAGACATAGGAATTTACTACAATAACAATTGTTATCCCATTTAACCAGTAGGTGTCACATATCAGATGAGCAACGAAAAAGAAAATACAAACATAGTTAATTAACAACAGTGAATGCAAATATACAAATGGATAAATAAGTGGGTAAATATTTAAAAGGCCCGTACATCAATTCAAGTCATTCCAAAATCTTTAAGTCGGGCATATACATGCATAAAAAAAAAGTGCATATAGTGAACACCTAACTTTTATCAGTGGGTTATTTCCTACATCTTTGTTGTTTTCTTCTATATCACCCCCCCCCCCCCACAAACAGCTGCAACCATTGGACAATTAGACAAAACCAGACAAATAAATGCAAAACAAAGCAAAACAGTGTAAAACAAGACAATGCAAAGAAAATGAAAAAACAATGCAAAACAAAATTAAAAATAAAACAAAACAAAACATGACAAAAAGAAAAAGGAGAGGAAAAAAAAAAAAAAAAAAAAAAAAAAAAAAAGGGAACCTGAATTTCTCCTCCCCCTCTCTCCCCCCCCCCCCCTCCCTCGACAGATACTCAGTCACTGGTCTCCGCCCATTCTACGGGAAAATGGCCTGCTAATATGTTCATCTGGACAAATTCCAGATTTCTAAATGGCTTAATAAGCTTTTTTTGCTGTAAGAGAGGTAGAGATCTAACAAAAATCTCCCATTTTTTAAAGAATCCCGCTACATGTTTTTCTTGTGGGTATGGTACATTAAACTGCTCTGTTATGAGTTGGCCACTCAATGCCTTTTTAAATTGCGCCATTGTAGGTGCAACGGATGCTTTCTATGTTTTAAAAATTAGATTACGTGCTGTTAGTATAATGGTATTTATTAGGTTATAGTTCTTAACTCTACCCTGAAATTTGACCAGAAAGAAAACTTCTATTGGGGTTATTTTATGATCCAATTTCAGGACCCTCATCATCCAAAATATAATTTGCCCCCAGTATTGCCTTACTTTGGGGCAGCTCCATAAACAGTGGAAAATATCAGCTTCTGAAGATAGACATCTAGAGCAGGTAACTCTTGTTCTGTACCATTTAGATAAAACCTTAGGGGTAAGGTACCTCTGCAACCCAATCTTCATCTGTGATTCCCTCCATGATGTCGGGACCCAGCCCTGTTGGATTATTTTAAAGCTCCCCACAATGGTCTGCTCATTTATATCCGGAAAATAACTACTCCACCTGACTACCATCTCACTCACTTGTAGCTTGGAAATTTAAAAGTAGGTACAAAGGGGAAACTGCGTATATGCCTGCCGCATAAGCGGAGATCAAAGCCTGCAGGTCGCCCATGGACCAATTATTTCCATATTTCCTACAAAGTTCCTGAAGAAAGTGTCTAACTTGGAGGTAGGCGTAGAACTTGCGCGCACCTAGGTCAAATCTTGTTGCAATTTCTTGAAATAGTAATGGGTGACCCCCTATATCTCGTATTTGCCCCACTATTTGGAGGCCTTTAGACTCCCACTCCTTAAATATCTGATTAGAGAGACCTGGACCAAACTCAGGGTTACCAGCAATAGGTAGGTATTGGGAAACGTAGGGCGAATTACCTGCTTCAACGCATAGTTTTTGCCAGGCCCCGATGATATTCTTAAAAGTACCTAGGTATAATATATTAGATGGAATTGAGGTAAATGGACAGTGTAATAGAGCCTTCAGCTGGAAGGGGGCCACAATCTTAGATTCCCAGGTAAACGAGGTAATTTGTCCCTTCCCCGTTAACCAATCCAATGCAAATCTAGCTATGATGACTAAGTTATATATTTGAATGTTGGGGAGCGCCAAACCGGCTGATACCTTAGAATTCATTAGCCTGTGCGAGGCGATCTGCGGTCTCTTGCCATTCCACAAGAACTTGGAGCAGGCCTTATTATATATAGTGATATCTTTCTTATGCAAAAACCAAGGGATATTCTGCAGAATGTATAGAAGTTTTGGAAAGATAACTGATTTAATTAGGGTCACTCTAGCAGATAGGGATATTGGAAGCATGGTCAATTCCTCCAGCTTTTTCTTACAAGCCTCTATCACAGACCTATGATTTAACCTATACCAGTCCTCCGAGTTACTGGATAGTCTTAGTCCAAGATATGTAATCTGGGAGACTTCTTGAAAAGGGTGGATAATATCCAGTGCGGGTTTCTTATATAGCCACATTAATTCTGATTTAGACATATTGATCTTAAATCCGGAGATTTCTCCGAATTCTTGAGTGATACTCTGTAAGATGGGCAGGGAGACCTCAAGGTTAGACAGAAATACTAGGAGGTCGTCCGCGTAGAGTAAAAGGACCAGCTTCTCCCCAGCAAGGGAGATCCCATCCAGTTCTTGCCGTAATCTAATTGCCAATGGTTCAACACTAAGGTTGAACAGGAAGGGGGAAAGTGGGCAGCCCTGTCTAGTCCCTCTGAATAGGTCAAAACTTTGGGTAGATACATTGTTAATAATCACCGCGGAAGAGGGTGCGCTATAAATTAAGCGTATATAGTTGTTAAATGAACCCGTAAAGCCGAATTGATCTAGCATGGAGAATAAATGATCCCAACTTACCCTATCAAAGGCCTTCTCCACATCGACCGTTAAGATGGCCTTATCTATATTCTCATGGAGTACCGTAGCCTTATGTTTATTCCAGTAAAACTCAATCAGGATTAATAATTTCCTCATATTCCTTACGGGGTTACGGCCGGGCATAAAACCCGATTGATTCTCATGAACTAAGTCACCCATTTGGGGTTTCAAACGTGCCGAAACAATTGCTGCAAGCAGCTTATAATCGGTGTTTAAGACCGAGATAGGCCTGAAAGAGCTTGGCAGCTCGGGATCCTTGCCCTTTTTCGGAATCAATGAGATATTTGCTGCTGTAAAAGATGCAGAACATTTCGTATTGTCAGAAAAATAGAAATTAAATAGTCTAATTAGTATAGGCATTATCTCAATTTGTAGAATTCTATAGTATTCAATAGGGAGCGCATCTGGTCCAGCAGCTTTATTAGATTTTGCATTCTTAATTGCCCACAATATCTCCTCCCCGGTAATAGGCGCATTAATGGCATCTCTGGCCTCCATAGATAAACGTGGTACTTTAATCTTACCCCAGAAAGTTTCTTTTTTTTCAGGTTTAATTGACTCTTGCCTATATAGATCCTTAAAAAACTAAAAAAATACCTTTTCTATGTCAGCATGGTTCGTGTATCTCCTATTTCCTTGCTTAATAGAAGCTATTACATGTCTGGGCGAGGATTTAACCAATCTAGCTAGGAACTTGGCCGATCTGCCTGTAAAACCTCCATATTTTGCTTTCAATCTAAGTTCTTCCTGGGCATTAATCTGTTTCATGTGGGTATCTCGCAGTGCCTTAGCTGAAATGTATGCTTCCCAGTGTTCTCTAGTATGTCTATGAATATACGCTCGGTATGAGTTCTTAACACGATTGGCTAACTGCCTGGACACTAAGCTGCAGCTTTTTGTCCAATAACGTGAGAAGGATTTAATCTCACCACGCAAGACGGTCTTAGAGGCCTCCCAGAATGTCTCAATTTTGTCTATATAGTCCCCATTGTTATTACAGTATTCTGCCCACTTTAAACGTAGATGATTCTGAAACTTGACGTTATTGGACAGATATCTGGGAAAATAAATATGATTCTTGCCGAGATGTTTTTGACCCGAAACTAATTTCAGCGCTATAACCGCATGGTCTGAAATGACTGTTGTCGATTCTTGTAACCCAATTTCGGACCAATAGTGCCTCGGAGACTAGAAAGTAGTCAAGCCGAGAAAAGGAACGTTGGGCCTGGGAGACACATGTATAGGCACGGACATCCGGGTTTTGTACCCGCCACAAATCAACCACGCCTAGATGGGAACACAATTTCTGGAAAATCCTCACTTTCCTGCCTCTACTATCTAATATCCTTTTCTTAGAATTATCGAGGATGGGATCAGCTAGTAGGTTAAAGTCTCCCGCAATGATTAAATTTAACCCTATGAATCTGTGTAGTTTCACGGTGAGAGCTGCCCAGAATTTGTGGTCGATTTAATTGGGTCCATATATATTACAAAGTATATATCTAATATTCCTGACTTCCACTTCCAATATTAAAAATCTGCCCTCGGGGTCAGATTCAATATTGATTATTTGATATTCTAAATTCCGATTTAATAGAATTGCGACCCCCCGCTTCCTTGAGGTAAATGGGGCTGCCACCACTTCCCCCACCCACTTAGCTTTAAGTTTGGGTATTTCAATATCATTTAGATGTAGTTCTTGAAGAAAAACTATGTCTGGATTCAATTTTCCCAAATATTTTATTATAGCTTTTCTTTTAATAGGTGAATTAATACCGCCTATATTCCAAGATAGTAAGTTAAGGTTAATAGCACTACTCATCTAAATCCCTAGCCAGCGGGAGAAGGTGGCTCGAAATAATATCATTTCTATAGGGAATCGCAATACCCCATCTCGAAGAGTGACGTATCTAAAGGAAGAGGAGAAGAGTAAAGGGAGGAGAGAAAAAGAAGAACAGGCACACAGAAGAAAAAAAAAAAAAAAAAAAAAAAAAGAAACAGGTGCATATCTCTTAAAAACCTATATTCTATTTTAATCGCTTGAAGCATCTATCTACTAGAGCTATATAGCTCTTCATGGTACCCCGGCTTCCCTGCAGAAGTTCTCCGCCTCCATAACATTATTAAGTGTGTGTGTGGCACCATCTTTCAAAACTATTAGCTTTGCCGGGTATATCAACCTTATATTATAGTTGTCTCTCTGCAGTCTCCCATAGAAAAAAAGACATATCTTTTCTCTTAGTTAGTGTCTCTGAAGAGAAATCTTGAAACATAAGTAGTTTATGAGGGCCTAGAGAGAGAGAACCACATTTCCTGTAATGTTTGAGATATAATAGTTTGTCTTGAAAGTTCATAAATTTGAAGATTACTGGCCTGGGTCTTGCAGCCTCATTGTGATCCCGTTGTTGGCCTATCCTATGAACCCTTTCAATCTGAAAGGGAGCGGCAGGAACTGGAATCTGCAAGGCTTGTGGAAGTGTGGTAGTGACAAAATTCATTAAATCTTGATACTCTGGAGATTCAGGTAGACCAATCACTTTAAGATTATTACGTCTCGAGCGATCCTCAAGATCCTCGATCTTGGCTTGCATGGAGGCAATAATCTTATTGTGATTATCCAGAATTGGATCCACTACATTGAGTCTGTCTTCCAGATCCGAGATTCTAGTCTCCATTTCGTCTAGTCTTGATGAAAACTGTCTAACCTCTAAGGTGAGACCAGATATCTCGTTTCTGATCTCCTGTTTAATCATGTCAAATTGTGGTGTCAGGATTTTTGCCACTTCAGTTGCAAATTCTGTTAGGTTAATAGGAGGCGGGCTGGAAATACTTTTGTCTAGGGGGGAAGCAATACTGGAGTCCGCTCCCCTTTTTTTCCTTAGTTTTGGGAGGCATATTGGAAGGAGAACTCTTTTGATACGTATATTTGTCCATGAACAGGATGTATGCTTATTTAAACTTACTCCCTCCACTCACTATATAGCTTATGCAGATGTGGGGAATCAATCAAGGGCGATTCTAGTTTCCTAAGTGTAATATTTGACTCAGCTCAAGTTATGGCAATCTCTAATTCCACACCAAAGTTAGTTAAGGTGTAATGATAAATAGTCTCAAAGGGCGGAGCCACAAAACTTAAGTGTTTTCTAATTATATACTAGTCCAGTAAAAAAAAATGCTACCAACGGTGGTTTATGTATATATCTCTTTACTAGTCACCATGTGTGTGTGTGGTAAATAACCCCAATGTCCTTAAATTTAATACTGCTTGTTTGGGAGAAGGCTTAACAGAACAGTTAATATTTTAATCTTAATAAAATATGTGAGTTAATGGTGCCTAGATCATAAATGGGAAAAAAAAAAAAAAAAAAAGAAACTAAAAAAACAAATTTTTAAGTGCAAATTTTTTGTATAAAGCCAGGTGTGTAACTCTACCTGGTCTAAGGTGCTATAGTGCTCTGAAAAACTTCAAGTGCTATCGTTTATAGCAAACAGGGTGTAATGCTACTAACTAGGCTGACCATATTGCCGCTTTAAGAAGGAACACATATGAAAAATACATATGTGAGGGTTCTTATACAAAACCATTTCTTTAAACAGCCCTGAAAACAACCCTGACACATGTATTTTTCATATGTGTCCCTTTTTAAAGCGGCAATATGGTCAGCCTACTACTAACTCTAAAAAGCTATAGTGCTTTAACTTCAGGTGTCAAAAAAAAAAAAAAAAAAGCCTAGTTTCAGGGGAACGATACCATATATATTGTAAAGTGAACATTTAAGTTGTATGCCCCTAATCTTTAAATTGTGCTAAGGAGAAGCCCAAACATAACATGCATCACAAATAGTACAGATATATTCATGTATTGATTGCTGAGTGGGATAATTGTGTATTAAGGCTATGGCTCTCTGTTAATAGATCCAAGGTTATTAGTATAGTGGAATTATCTAGCAAGAAAAAGAAAAACCAATGATCATTATATAGACACACAAATTATCTAAGAAAACCCTTATAGCTGTAAAACTCCCCACAATAATATACTCAGAGTATGTATGCGGTAAAGTTTTTCCTCTCTTTTTTTTTTCTTTTCTGATAAGTGGGACTCCCTACAAAGTCTAATTCAGCTTAGATTAAGACCCAGTCAGGCACAGCAGCAGAACTTAAAAAGATTCGCCTGTACCAGGTCTATGTTTACCTCCCTATACTAACTATACCTTCAGAAGAGCCCAGTGTTAAATTACCTTAATTCCCCTTAAATTACCTTGAGGAGAAAGAGGAAACCAACAAAAAAAAAAAAAAAAAAAAAAAAAGAACGCAAAAACACAAATACAATACAGAAATATCTAATAATGCAACTACACAGTTAGAGTATAACCCTCAGGCAGCAAGCTGCTATCTTAATTTGGCAGAACTGCAACAAGGGTAAGATATATATCTCTAAAAAACTCAGAGGTTATAAAGTTCTTTTTGCCCCCAGTCTTTATGCCAGACCCATTGTATGCAGAGGGTCAATTAGGATAGCACAACCAACTGTAGGACTGGCACAGAACGTCCCATAACACAGCAGGGCAGGTAGCAACGGTCATATACTTCCTTCAATCAGATTATAATAAACTATACTGGCAGTTCAATGCTACAGGTGCCCTGTTCCTGCGGGAGCTCTATGCTACGTGCATAGCCCAATATAACTGACTATGGACACCCGCAGCTTACAGGACTTTCAAATCCCTCTACTAGTCTGTTGCTCCCAGCTAGCTCTGCCCAGACACTCCGGAGTACAGTACCTGCTGAGAGATAACCATGAGATTCAGCGTTGATCCTGTGCTCAATGCTTTACCCGTCTGCAAGCAAAGATCTTCAAACGGGCGTCTGAGCTGTAAGCTGAAACCACTCCACGGGAAAGAAGTCCGGCGGCCCAGCGGGACCAATAGATAGTGGAATCAAGCCGTCCTATATGCCTTCCATTTAATCATGTGTGGTTTGAGATCAGGACCAAAGACGCCCTCCACAGGCATGCAGCGGCACCACACGTACCTCCGAGATCCTCAGGAGACAGGAGAGACCGCTGCTTGAGATCAGGACCAAAGACGCCCTCCACAGGCATGCAGCAGCACCACACGCACCTCCGAAATCCTCAGGAGACAGGAGAGACCGTTGCTTGAGATATTAGCCCGACCAGGCGGGCTAAAAAGGTATGGCTTGTTTTTCTTTTCACAGTGTCGCCTGCCGCACCTTCAAAACAGCCAGCGGAACGGACTGCAGCCGTGAGGAGTAAAAGCCCAACCAGGTAGACTTGGCCACAAATGCCGCTTCCCAGTGCAGATCGTTAACACCTAGACAGCGGTGAAACCCGTGTACTGCCGTTAGGGTTTTCTCAGTATTCCTTCTATCGCTCAACCAGGTAAGCCAAGGAATCGTATCGGCGTTCTGTGTGCTCTATGCTCATAACCACAGAGCCGGTGTCTGAGGAGATTCCCGGGTAAGCAGGGAGGGTGTGCGTCTTGTATGTAACAGTTCAGCTGTCTGTGAGGGGTTCTTGCCCAAATTCAAAGAGGGAGTCCATAGCGTTCTGATAGAGATCAATACAGCCGAGCTAGATGGGACAGGAAGAGCCAGCAAACTTTAAGTGAGTGTCCATCGGCTGGGTACTAATACACCTGTCGGCTTTAACAGAAATGGCGTGCACCAATAAGCTGAATGAATAAACTTCCTATGCAGGATCGAAATCCAAACTCCCAAGCCTGCAACCGGCCAAGGGAAAAAAAGCATGGGCTGGTGGTGGAATAGGCCTCACGTAGAGGCGCAGAGCTTTTTCCAGGTACACCTGCAGCTACCTGCAGTCACCTGTGAGCCCCGCCTCCAGCAGGAAGTCCATCTCAGAAACTAAAAGTCTTCTTGTGTTGGCCAGAGCACTCAAGTTTAAGAATCTTTCCAATTTACTTCCATTATCAAATGTTGCACAATCTTTTTATATGCACACTTTTGAGGCACCAGCTCTTACTGAGCATGAGCACAAGCTTACCCAGGGTATACGTATACTAGACTATGATTGGCTGATGTCTTGTCACATGATACAGGGGGCTGGCAAATGGGAGAAAAATAATTTTCCTGAAAAGAAAATCTACTGCGTTTGTGAAATTCAGAGTAAGTGTTATTGCATTGTCTTTGTATTATGCATTTCTACTGTATTTAGTGGTCCTTTTTAAGATATCCTGATAATTTGGCCTTTTAAGGGATGATGCAGACTGCCCTGGCAGTAGCTGTTATGAAAAATCAGCAAAAACATTATTATGATATTAAACTTGGCAGCTGCTAATATTTACTGAAATGCATATAAACGATTGGATGAAGCCGGATTCATCATAGAAGACCAAAATCAAGTATGAAATATGGGCGGAGGAACGTAGTGATGCTTACCATCACTAAATGAAAGGAAGCGTCTTTAAATATTTTAACAAATGTAAGTGCCCCTGGTTTTATAAATAATTTTATATACGGTTGATTAAACTACAAAAGTTTACAATCACATAGGCGCTGTGAAGTAGCTTAGTGTAGCTTTTCTAACTCTCTGTATGCTTTGTTGGACCATATCTACGGAGATAATCTCTTCTAACTTATCTGTCCATATCCCACTAATATGTGATAGTACAGTGTTGGTAGATGCTTCTAAAAGGATTTTATATATTGGAGATATGGAGCAAAACAATTAATTTTATTAAGAAAATCACCCTTTAACTTTACAAAAGATTCTGCTTGCACCACAAATGGTCTCAAAATTCTATTTAGCTGGACTACAATGTTGGTAAAAATAGATTCAGTATTGGCCACAATAGGTCTACCTGGAGGTTTAGAAAGTTCTTATGGGTCTTGGGTAATGTATAAAATACGAAGATAATTCCATCCTATTAGTTTCCTCATTAATCATTCCATTATTGTAGACACAATGTATGATCTCCCTCAAAATTAATTTAGTTGAATCCTGTGATAGGGGTAAGCAAACATTAGTGTTGGCCAATCATCGTTAAATTTTCCTCAATATAATAATTCTTCTCAAGAATAACTGTCGCCCCACCTGTATCTGCCTGCTTGCAAACAATATCTTTACTATGCATTAAACTTTTCTAAGCAAATTTTTCATTATTGCTCAAATTGTTGTTCCACCATTAATTTTAACCTATGGACATCATTCAAATCAAGCTTTATAAATGTATCAACATTGTTGTTATAGAGCATCTGAATAAATTTACTCTTATTCCTTAATTTAAATTGTCTAATGTCCATAATGTCATAAGTCCCAACATCAGAACTTTCTTTGCCTGAAAAAAAGGATTTTCATTTTAAAGTACAGAAATAACAAAAGAGATCCTGCTCAAGTTGGAAAAAAAAATTACAATTGTTTACAGAACAGAAGGATAAGCCTTTCTAATACCTTCTTCTCATTCAGTGACAGCACTCCCTTGGAAACATCCACAACTAACGACAATTCTCTATCCTAATAATTGTCAGGGAATAGGTGAGTGACATTATGTAATATATATATATATATATATATATATATATATATATATTTTGTTGTTGAAAATACCGTCTTTATTATCAAAAATGAATTTTACAAAGTAGAAGTCGCAGCTTCTTATAAAAACAATCGGTATTATTTTAACATATAAATCTTCAAGCATAAGATAACAGTGAGGAGAACAAAATGCCTCCTGTCTTAACTGGTAACCCTTATCCATGAGAGGTGTGAGAGAATAAAGAAAAAGAAAAGAGAAAAGAAGGAATAAAAGAGGAGAGAAAAGATGGGTAGAAAAGAAGGAAATGAGATGCTGCTTTTAAAGACTAGAAGCAAGCGAAAGAATAAGACAAAAAGGGAAATAGATTGACAGGTGCTGCATAGCTTACACTATATAATTAATGTTTTTGACCTGTGCAATGTTTGATTAAATACTCTACATCAGCCATCAAAGGGTTTTGTATATTTATTATTTTTCCATATATCTTTCCCAGGTATTCCTTATCTCTGCAAATATATCCATTTTAGTATTTTTAAGGTAGTAGTACTCTTCATTGCTGAGTATTTCTGATACTTTGTGTTTCCACATAGTTAGGGACGGAGCCTCTCTAGTCTTCCAATTCTTGGCTAAAAAGGTATCTTGCACTATTTGTCATTATATAGAATAATTTCATCTGGTGTTTTAGTTTAAGTTTAGGTGGTTTATTCAATAGCCAAATTGTGGGGTCCAGCGGTAACCGGGTTTCCAGTATGACCTCTACTTCCTCTACTATATTTCTCCAGAAAGTCTGGATTACATTGCACCACCACCACATATGGGCGAGGCTGCCATGCCTATGTCCACATCTCCAACACCTCTTAGATTTGTTTTTGTATAGCCTATGTAGTTTCACCGGGGAGAGGTACAATCTATGCAAGAGCTTTATATTAATTTCTTGAAGTGATAGAGAGAGAGGTTTTAGGGATGTTTTGGTATATTATGGAGCTCGTCTGAGGGAGTATAATTATTCCTAGTTCACCCTCCCATTTTTCGATGAATGGATGGGTATAACCTGGAGGAATTTGAGTCAGTATTTTATATATTAGTGATAAAGTGTGTGTTAATGGGGGGGTTGCAGCACATAGAAGCTCGAAATTGGTAAGCGGTCTAAGCAAATTCCCTCTCTGCTTATGATGTGATATGTAGTAGTGAAGTCTGGTGTAGTGATACCAGTTGCAAAATATGCTATATCCCTTATCAATAAGACTCTCTCTTGGTAATAGCTTTTCATTTGATGAAATGTAGTGAATCGGGATATCTCTATAGGGTGAAGATGGGAATTCATCTGTTTTGCGTATGTCTAATTTAAATTGATCGAATTCAATGATAGATGTTAGAGGAGAGGGTTTTGAGGACACAAATGAATTGGATATTAACGTAGCCTCACAGTTTTTATATGTTTCTCTGATCAAATGGGAGCCCAAATTATGTTTGTGTGCTGCAAAGGACGGATCCCAGCACAACCTCCCCAAATGTGGTTTACCTGACAAACTATGTTCGAGCTGGACCCATCTTTTGTGGTCAAAATGTATGCACCAGTCCACAAATCTCTGAAGGAATATGGCTTGGCAGTATTTTTCTATGTTCGGGATGCCCAAACCTCCCTGAAGTCTTGGGGCTTGCATGATCCTGGAATTTATCCTTGGGGGTCTTCTACGCCACACATAGTCGCTAAAAGCTTTCTGCATGGCTATAGTATAGTTTTTGGGAATCGGGATCGGTAGAGCCTGCATAACGTATAATAACCTGGGGAAGAAATTCATTTTTAGCACATTTATTCTCCCCATCCAGGATAGCTTCTTTGAGAGCCAGGATGATAGGTCCCTTATTATAGTTTTTTTAATTGGGATATAGTTAAGCTGGAATGTGTTCTCAATTTGAGTGGTCAGATTTATACCCAGATAGCGTAAGGCTGTGGGGCACCATGTAAAGGGCATAAGATTTTTGGTGTTTGTTAATGTTTGCTTGTCTATATTTACATTTAAAACCTCAGATTTTGTTTTGTTAATTGCAAAGTTAGACAGAGAATTAAATCTATCAAATTCCCCCAACAAAGGAGGGATAGATGCCACCGGGTCAGATATGGTGAAAAGGATATGGTGTACATTTCCGAATTTACCTGGACTCCCTTGATCGATGTATTCTGTCTAATCTTGGTGGCTAGGGTTTCAATAAAGCAGGCAAATAAAAGTGGGGAAAGAGGGCATCCCTGGCGAATTCCGTTTTTAATTTCAATGGGGGGGGGGGACAATGTGCTATTAATTATCAATTTGGCGGTAGGTTTTGTGTAGAGCGCGAATATTCTATCCATTATCTTAGGGCCCAGGCCCATGAACCCCAAGGTGGCTCTCAAGAAGTCCCAGCCAACACGGTCAAAGGCCTTTTCTGCGTCTATGGACAGCAAGATTCCTGGGATATTGCTATCCTGCATATGTTGGATTAGATTTAAGGCCCTGACCGTGTTGTCCTTTGCCTCTCTCTTGGGGATAAATCCCACTTGGTCCTGGTGAATCAAGGTTGGTAATATCGAATTAAGTCTAATCGCTAGGACCTTCGCATATATTTTAGCATCTGTGTTAATTAAGGAGATTGGGCGATAGTGGGCGGGACACTCTAATGATTTTCTTGGCTTAGGGAGAAGGGTAATATGGGCCTCCAGAGACCTGGGAGAGAATTGTTTAGTTTCCTCTATATGGTTGAAATACGCGTAGATGTGTGGAAGTAGTTCTTCCCCAAAAGTTTTATAATACTGGTTACTGAAGCCATCAGGACCAGGCGCCTTATTTAAAGGGAGGTCCTTAATCACCTTTTTAATTTCCTCTAAAGATATGGGTTTGTTGGTACTCTGTTAGACTAGGGAGATTGAGTGATGTTAGATATGTATTTATATCTCTTAATTTATCTTCTTGATAAGATTTGTTGTTATCTCTATCATTAAGGTTGTAAAGTTCTTTAAAGTATTTGTGGAATACTTTGACTATTGCTTGTGTGGAATGGTGTATTACATCATTTTTGTCCTTTATACTTAGGATATAATTTTTTTGTTGTTTAAGTCTCAAATATCTCGCCAGAGATCTACCCGATTTATTTTGACCCTCATAGTTCCATTGCTGGAGACGTATTGCTTGTTTTTTATGTTCTTTATTTATAAGGGAGGCTAGTTTATCTTTTTCTTTTTGGATAGATAGCAATAGGTCGTGGTTAGTGGGATGAGCTTTATGCCGATTCTCTAGGGATTCTATTGTGGAAATTAGCTTTGAGGTGTATTCGTGTCTTTTTTTATTCATGGAAGCCTTTATAGACATAAGTTCTCCCCGTATAACACATTTATGGGCCTCCCATATTGAGGACGGAGAAACCCAGACAGTAACATTATTTGAAAAATAGTCCATGATGGCCAAGGAGATTTGTTGTGCTATACCTGGGTCTGATAAAATCTGGGGGTCTAATTTCCAAACATATCATGGATAGGTTTAGAGGGCCAACACAAATCCCACCACTGAGGCGTGGTCTGACCATGTTATAGGGTTGATATGAGTGGATCTGAATAGGGAGAGGCCTGTAACATCATTGAATATATAATCAATGCGTGAGTATTGTTTGTAGGGGAATGAAAAAAAAAGTGTAGTCCTCCTTATCAGGGTGATGCAATCTCCAAAGGTCTTTTACTGCTAGTTTTTTGAATGTATTTTGGGTCTGTGTTATTTGTGATTGGGGAACCGACGATCGGGCTGCCGAGCAATCTTTTAGGGGATTTATTGGCATGTTTAGATCTCTGCACATTATTAGAATCCCTTTTTGGTTTTCTAGGATGTGTTTAGCTAGCTGTTTCATAAAAGAGGCTTGCTTAGTATTAGGGGTTTAGAAGGAGACCAGAGTAATCGGTCTGCCGTACAGAAGTCCCACCACTATGAGGAATCTACCCTATTTATCTCTCAAGACTTCAATGTCCCGAAATGGGATATTTTTTTTTATTAGAATACCCACTCCGTGTTTTTTAGAGTTTGTATGAGAAGCTTAATAGCAGGCTCCAAATTTTTGTTTAAATGTATTGGGTTCCCTTCCCCTACGGAAGTGGGTTTCCTGCATGAATATTAAATCCGATTTATTTCTATTAAAGTCTCTAAGGGCTTGTGATCTTTTGTTAGGTATATTTAGACCCTGAGCGTTAATGGATTGGATCTTTAGCGTATTTGAGGGAGGTTTTTCGGGAGAATGTTTAGGCATGATAAATCAGTATATAAAACCTAGGGCTTGTATGACCGTTGATGGCATGGCAAGAGGAAGTGTAGCTACTAGTTTTTGTCTTATGTATGTTTTGCAGCATAGAAAGAGAAGAAAGAAAAAGGGTGGTAGACATTTTAAACATCTTAAACATTTTTAACAAAAACACATTCATAAACAAGAATATGTTGGTGAGGGAGCTGCTCCCTCCCAACGGTCTTTTTCAGAGGAATATACGGATATAGCATGAAATACATTGAAAGACCGCAAATGCCATTCAGTTTATATACTCATATGTGAGCCTATATAAGACTATGCATAGTAATATTACTTGTCCAATCGGGACTAATATCTGAAACTCTTCACCAACGCATAACCTTCAATAACCATAACCTAAGCAACACTATAACTCAACTGTGACAACTTGAAATATCATTTCAATAACTGTGTTCCTATAATAAGAGTTACATATAGGTATAGACATACACATTTTACCCTTTACGGTATATTATCTTAAAAGGTATAGATATGCAACATTATATTTTAATAAAGAAACAAATATATACGACCTGTATTGATAAATGGCAGGGCCTCTCTCTCCCCCTTAAGGAAAAAGAAAAAGGGAGAAAAGAAAAACTCCTATGATGAAAAGGAGAGATCTCCTCCCCAATGTATGTTTTCAGTTCACTTATTTGTAATGTCCTGACTGCGGCGTCTAGATACTCTGGTCCACAATGATCTGCATGGTTCGGGTAGGTGAGAAGAGGACGTACTTGGATTTGCCATTTCCTGGTTCGGAGGTGTCTCGAAGGAAAGGTTGAGGCCTTTTGCTAGAGTGTCCAAGTCCTCCATATCCTTATACACATAGGTCTTCCCATCTTTGTGCACTAATAGGCTAAATGGGAAACCCCATCTATATTTAATGCTATGATCTTGTAGGATAGACGTAATAAAACGTAGTGATCTTCTTCTTTCAATAGTTGCAGGGCACAAGTCCTGGTAGATTTGTAGACTGTGTCCCTGAAAGGTTATTGATCTATGTGTCCTGGCTTTCTTCCAGATCGCCTCTTTTTGTTGAAAAATTACAAATTTCAAAATAACGTCCCTTGGTGGATTCGGTGGAGCTGGCTTTGGTCTTAGGGCTCTATGGGCCCTCTCGATAGATGTTTCAGAGAGGTCTAAGTCAGACTCTAGATGCTTAAAGAGCCTCAGAAGGTATTCTGTGAGAGTGTCCTGGGTGACCGTCTCGGGGATACCCCGTATTCTTAGATTACTGCGTCGGCCACGATTGTCTAGATCTTCCACTTTCAATTGTAAAGAATGGACTAGAGAAGTCTGGCAATTCAAATGTTGCGTATTTTCACTGACCATGGTTTCTAGTTGCTCTTGACCCTCTTCTATATATTCGATTTTTGAATTCAATTCATTCATGTCTTTTCTAAAGGGAAGAAATTTCGCCTTTAATAAAAGATTTTAAGTCGGCTATGTCATTTTTTGATGGAAGCTGTGCAATATTTTGCTGTATCTGTGTTAGAGTAGTTTGTGGCAGGGAAGCATCAGCCACTGAAGCTGCGGGCTCCATTGTTGAATTAGCGTAGTTGTGTTTAAGACACTGGCGATGTCCTTTCCTTTAGGTTTAAAATATGAGCTAACTGGAGTAACAGAGGTAAGAGCTGTTGATTTGTTGGCTCTCGTTGACTTTCTTGTTGCCATAAGCTTATTCACACTGCCTGTGGGACAGGTCTGTCACAGCATCATGCCCATGCGAATTAAAATGAACAGCATGAATCGTGTGGTAATAAATAGTAGTATTTTCTGTAGCATACAGTCCCAGAAAATGTTTGCC
Source organism: Bombina bombina (assembly GCF_027579735.1). Taxonomy (NCBI): domain Eukaryota; kingdom Metazoa; phylum Chordata; class Amphibia; order Anura; family Bombinatoridae; genus Bombina; species Bombina bombina. The sequence continues at coordinate 92,679,901 of NC_069506.1, forward strand.
AAAATCTGTGTTTGCACAGTAATTTCCTATGATTCCTGTCACCTTCACATGTAGATATATATCACCTGTTATTATAGTCCGCTTCCTCAGATCTAGCAATGTGGCGCAGCGAAAAAATTAAATGTCTCAAAAGGTTGCCTAGTATCGAGAAATGGGTATTGTGAATTTAGGCACTAATACAAAAATGTCCCACAACAATATCTGGAAGACACTCTTATGAGAGACGATATGGCAATGCCCTCTATTCTATCAGTTGCACCGCAACAGAGCGATATGTAGCCTGAAGTACTCTGTTTCACATGACCCGCTTTTATTTGGATCAAGTTATTTGGGTATTATAGTCTTACCGACATCGCCGTGTGTTGTTTATTTCAGCCAGTCTGCAAACCTGCCCAGATTAAACTTTTTGTATAGGCCCTCTGATAGCTGACGTTCTGCGATGCAGGCCAACAAGATGGCGCCCGGTCTTCACTCCATAAGCGCTTCACTCAAGCGGCTGTCAGAAGGTCCGTCTTCACTTCAGATACTGGCAAAGGAGCGAGTGACAGATGCGGAGACATTAACACATGTGTCTATATCGTTTAGAATTTCGTTAGGGCATTTAATAGACCGCTGGGTAGGGAACGGCCACGGAGCTCTTTCACTGTGCAACCATGAGCCTGCACGGTTACGCCCGCCTCCATTATGTAATATATATTTACATACATATATGATATAGAGAGAGAATTAATTTGTATATGAAAATCTGGCTAATGTAGGATGCATTAAATTCTGAAATCAAAATTTAACCCAAACCAGTTGAATACACATAGGTTATCTGAAAAACACAATCAAAGAGAAGACAGTTGTCTCAAATGAAAGGAGATCACTTCAAATGACCTTTTGATCACTGCCTGGGAATGTGTAATCAGATTTCCTATTAGATCACCTGACCCCCTGTGGGGAGGGAGACTAGAAATCTAAAACAAGGGGCAGAATTTTCAGGCTGTAGAAATTAGCACAGGCGTATTGATAAACAAATGATTAATCACAGGGCCTCCCTGAGCCTTTTAAATACACAGATACCCAGACGTGATGGCAGTTTAAATCTTGATATTAGCAGGAGAAACTTAAGAAAAGTATATTTGAAATTTTGTGTAAGCTGAAAGCATATACGATTAAAACTTAAATATATGAATTGTATAATTATCAGATCTATTTAAAATACTCAGATTATATAAACAATATATATATATATATATATATATATATATATATATATATATATATATATATATATTTATATTGGTCTGGGAGATATAACTTTATTCCTGATATACTATATTAGATAAGTGTCTGCTGTTTTGAGTGGGTAGCTGTATTGATAAATTTAAAATATTTGACTGTATTTCAAAATAAAACTACATTTATTTTTCTTTGTTTCAGGAATCTGGTGTGAAAATGAGGTTTTGAAATAAATACATATTCAATAAGTTATCCTATTAATATTTCATAGATAGGAGTCCATACTTTTAATTATTAAGAAATGTGCCATGATGGAGTGGAATATATATATATATATATATATATATATATATATATATATATATATATATATATATATATATATATATATATATATATATATATATATATATATATATACACAATCAATGATGATAATGCTCATATATATCTGTCATGATTTAATTGCTACATAATTCTATTGCAGGTATGTATGGAATATAGAGATATGCTCAAAAATTCAATGTAATACCAGGATATTACATGCTATGATTCTATGAAGAGCAAATAATTAAGAATATAATTATTATTAATATGGCTATACTGTATGATTAATCACATCAGACTGCTACTTACAGACAATATTATGATATAAAATAGTGGGAGATATATATCATGTGCATATATGTATTCTAAATGTACCCATGTTTGGACTTGTAAATACGTGCTCAGTTAGATTGGATTGTCCATGTATTGAACATATAGTTTATTAAAGCTAGAAAATTATGAGTGCACTAAATAGATATTTTATAAAACCAGTACTACAGCCAAAAGGTTTGGCTGTTAAGAGAGCTACATTTCCAAGGGCCAATGAGAGATAAGCTCAGACTAAAAGGGCGTACTCAGAGAATTCCATTGGGTGATTTAAAAATGAAGGTGAAATTGGTCTCAGACAAAAAGACTATGCAAAGAAGGGAAGAGACACAAAAATACACTTTGGTTTGGGGCCTGTTGAAAATAGAGAAATACCTCTGTGTTTGTGATACCCTGTTTGCAAAAATACCTTCACGTATGAATTTGGAAAATGTCTGGTTAGAAAAGATGAAACTCTCTTATTGGTATCTGGTAATGTATGTGCGTTTAATTTCTTTTATATATTAAATAGGCCTTTGCAAAGAATTTTTTATAGCATAGTATAGCTGCAGCTGTGAATTAAAAGGTATCGTATTCTTATATTTAATATTAATTAGACCAGGGTAGTAAGTATACTAGTGTTAAATATTATTATTAATAAAGGATTTATGTATTTTAATGTTATAAGTTATTTGTAGTTATTGTTATATATTTTAGAATTTGTTTTATTGTGGCTAAATAAGTTATTTCATGCTAGATTAATTGGTATATGTTGAATTGGTAGTACTGTGTAACAATCTCTGGTTGATTATTTAATTATTATAAGACTATTTTGGGCCGAATAGCTTAATTATATTTCTCTTGTTAAGTGTAGTCAGTCCACGGGTCATCCATTACTTATGGAATATATCTCTTCCTAACAGGAAGCTGCAAGAGGATCACCCAAGCAGAGCTGCTATATAGCTCCTCCTCTCACATGTCATATTCAGTCATTCTCTTGCAGCCTAACTAAAGATAGGTTGCTGTGAGAGGTCTGTGGTGTTTTTTAACTTAGTTTATTTCTTCAATCAAAAGTTTGTTATTTTAAATGGCACCGGAGTGTGCTGTTTGTTCTCAGGCAGCATTAGAAGAAGAATCTGCCTGCGTTTTCTATGATCTTAGCAGACGTAACTAAGATCCACTGGCTGTTCTCATCTGAGGAGTGAGGTAACTTCAGAAAAGGGGAATAGCATGCAGGGCCCCCCTGCAAACGAGGTATGTGCAGTAAATTATTTTTCTGAGGAATGGAATTGACTGAGAAAATACTGCTGATAACAATGTAACGTAAGTTCAGCCTTAAATGCAGTGATAGCGACTGGTATTAGGCTGATGAGTGTGTGTACACTGAATGTATTTTTCTAAGGAATGGAATTGACTCTGAAAATACTGTTAATACTGAAATAATGTATGAGCCTTAACTGTAGTAAAAGCGACTGGTAGCAGGCTTATTAATAACACTTCATAACTTTTAAAATGTATGTTCAAAACGTTTAATGGCATGTTAATCGTTTTTTGTGAGGTACTTGGTGATAAAACTTATTGGGGCATGATTTTTACCACATGGCTATCTTTGTTTTCTGCATAGAAACAGTTATCTGAGCTTCCCCACTGTTGTAATATGAGTGGGAGGGGCCTATTTTAGCACTTTTTTGCGCAGTAAAAATTCAGTCACAATCTGTCTACTTCATCCTCCATGATCCAGATCGTCTCTAGAGAGCTCAGGGGTCTTCAAAATTCATTTTGAGGGAGGTAATCAGTCACAGCAGACCTGTGACAGTGTGTTTTGACTGTGTTAAAAACGTTAATTATTAAATTGTTATCCGTTTTTGGGTATTAAGGGGTTAATCATCCATTTGCTGGTGGGTGCAATCCTTTGCTAACTTAATACATTTACTGTGAAAAATTGGTTGCTATAACTATTTTGGTTCATTGTTATTTCAACTGTGACAGCTTTTTGTGCTTCTTAAAGGCACAGTAGCGTTTTTTATATTGCTTGTAAATTTATTTAGAAAAGTATTTCCAAGCTTGCTAGTCTCATTGCTAGTCTGTTTAAACATGTCTAACTCAGATGAATCTCTTTGTTCACTATGTTTAAAGGCCAATGTGGAGCCCAATAGAAATTTGTGTACTAATTGCATTGATGTTACTTTAAATAAAAGTCAATCTTTACATGTAAAGAAATTATCACCAGACAACGAGGGGGAAGTTATGCCGACTAACTCTCCTCACGTGTCAGTACCTTCGCCTCCCGCTCAGGAGGTGCATGATTTTGTGGCGCCAAGTACATCAGGGAGGCCCTTACAAATCACTTTGCAAGACATGGCTACTGTTATGACAGTAGTATTATCTAAATTGCCAGAATTAAGAGGCAAGCGCGATAGCTCTGGGTTAAGGACAGAGCGCGCGGATGAGGTGAGAGCCATGTCAGATACTGCGTCACAGTTTGCAGAACATGAAGACGGAGAGCTTCATTCTGTGGGTGACGGATCTGATCCAGGGAGACTGGATTCAGAGATTTCTAATTTTAAATTTAAGCTTGAGAACCTCCGCATATTGCTAGGGGAGGTATTAGCGGCTCTGAATGATTGTAACACGGTTGCAATTCCAGAAAAATTATGTAGGTTGGATAGATACTATGCGGTACCGGTGTGTACTGACGTGTTTCCTATACCTAAAAGGCTTACAGAGATTATTAGCAAGGAGTGGGATAGACCTGGTGTGCCTTTTTCCCCTCCTCCCATATTTAGGAAAATGTTTCCTATAGACGCCACCACACGAGACTTATGGCAGACTGTCCCTAAGGTGGAGGGAGCAGTTTCTACTTTAGCTAAGCGTACCACTATCCCGGTGGAGGATAGTTGTGCCTTTTCAGATCCAATGGATAAGAAATTAGAGGGTTACCTTAAGAAAATGTTTGTTCAACAAGGTTTTATCTTACAGCCCCTTGCATGCATTGCGCCTGTCACTGCTGCGGCGGCATTCTGGTTTGAGTCTCTGGAAGAGGCCATTCGCACAGCTCCATTGGATGAAATTATGAACAAGCTTAAAGCACTTAAGCTAGCTAACGCATTTGTTTCTGATGCCGTCGTACATTTAACCAAACTTACGGCTAAGAACTCCGGATTCGCCATCCAAGCGCGCAGAGCGCTATGGCTTAAATCCTGGTCAGCTGACGTGACTTCTAAATCTAAATTGCTTAATATTCCTTTCAAAGGGCAGACCTTATTCGGGCCCGGCTTGAAAGAAATTATAGCTGACATTACGGGAGGTAAGGGCCATGCTCTACCTCAGGACAGGGCCAAATCAAAGGCCAAACAGTCTAATTTTCGTGCCTTTCGTAACTTCAAGGCAGGAGCAGCATCAACTTCCTCCGCTCCAAAACAGGAAGGAGCTGTTGCTCGTTACAGACAGGGCTGGAAAGTTAACCAGTCCTGGAACAAGGGCAAGCAGGCCAAGAAACCTGCTGCTGCCCCTAAGACAGCATGAAGAGAGGGCCCCCTATCCGGAAACGGATCTAGTGGGGGGCAGACTTTCTCTCTTTGCCCAGGCTTGGGCAAGAGATCTCCAGGATCCCTGGGCGTTGGAGATCATATCTCAGGGATATCTCCTGGACTTCAAAACTTCTCCTCCACGAGGGAGATTTCATCTTTCAAGGTTATCAGCAAACCAAATAAAGAAAGAGGCGTTTCTACGCTGTGTACAAGACCTCTTACTAATGGGGGTGATCCACCCAGTTCCGCAGATGGAACACGGGCAAGGATTCTATTCAAATCTATTTGTGGTTCCCAAGAAAGAGGGAACCTTCAGACCAATCTTGGACTTAAAAATCCTAAACAAATTCCTAAGAGTTCCATCATTCAAAATGGAAACTATTCGAACCATACTTCCCATGATCCAAGAGGGTCAGTACATGACCACAGTGGATTTAAAGGATGCCTACCTTCACATACCGATTCACAAGGATCATTATCGGTACCTAAGATTTGCTTTCCTAGACAGGCATTACCAGTTTGTAGCTCTTCCCTTCGGATTAGCTACGGCTCCAAGAATCTTTACAAAAGTTCTGGGCTCACTTCTGGCGGTACTAAGACCGCGAGGCATAGCGGTGACTCCGTACCTAGACAACATTCTGATACAAGCGTCAAGTTTTCAAACTGCCAAGTCTCATACAGAGATAGTTCTGGCATTTCTGAGGTCGCATGGGTGGAAGGTGAACGTGGAAAAGAGTTCTCTATTACCACTTACAAGGGTTCCCTTTCTAGGGACTCTTATAGATTCTGTAGAGATGAAAATTTACCGGAGGCCAGGTTATCAAAACTTCTAAATGCTTGCCGTGTCCTTCATTCCATTCCACACCCGTCAGTAGCTCAGTGCATGGAAGTAATCGGCTTAATGGTAGCGGCAATGGACATAGTTCCATTTGCGCGCCTGCATCTCAGACCGCTGCAATTGTGCATGCTAAGTCAGTGGAATGGGGATTACTCAGATTTGTCCCCCCTGCTAAATCTGGATCAAGAGACCAGAGATTCTCTTTTATGGTGGCTTTCTCGGCCACATCTGTCCAAGGGGATGACCTTTCGCAGGCCAGATTGGACGATTGTAACAACAGACGCCAGCCTTCTAGGCTGGGGCGCAGTCTGGAACTCCCTGAAGGCTCAGGGACTATGGACTCAGGAGGAGAAACTCCTCCCAATAAATATTCTGGAATTAAGAGCAATATTCAATGCTCTCCTAGCTTGGCCTCAGTTAGCAACTCTGAGGTTCATCAGATTTCAGTCGGACATCATCACGAATGTGGCTTACATCAACCATCAAGGGGGAAACAGAAGTTCCATAGCGATGTTGGAAGTCTCAAAGATAATTCGCTGGGCAGAGTCTCACTCTTGCCACCTGTCAGCGATTTACATCCCAGGCGTGGAGAACTGGGAGGCGGATTTTCTAAGTCACCAGACTTTTCATCCGGGGGAGTGGGAACTTCATCCGGAGGTCTTTGCTCAACTGATTCATCGTTGGGGCAAACCAGATCTGGATCTCATGGCGTCTCGCCAGAACGCCAAGCTTCCTTGTTACGGATCCAGGTCCAGGGACCCGGGAGCGGTGCTGATAGATGCTCTGACAGCCCCTTGGGTCTTCAACATGGCTTATGTGTTTCCACCATTTCCGATGCTTCCTCGTTTGATTGCCAAGATCAAACAGGAGAGAGCTTCGGTGATTCTGATAGCACCTGCGTGTCCACGCAGGACCTGGTATGCAGACCTAGTGGACATGTCGTCCTGCCCACCGTGGTCTCTGCCTCTGAGACAGGACCTTCTAATTCAGGGTCCTTTCAACCATCCAAATCTAATTTCTGAGGCTGACTGCATGGAGATTGAACGCTTGATTCTATCAAAGCGTGGCTTCTCGGAGTCGGTTATTGATACCTTAATACAGGCTAGGAAGCCTGTTACCAGAAGAATTTACCATAAGATATGGCGTAAATATTTATATTGGTGCGAATCCAAGAGTTACTCATGGAGTAAGGTTAGGATTCCTAGGATATTGTCTTTTCTACAAGAGGGTTTAGAAAAGGGCTTATCTGCTAGTTCGTTAAAGGGACAGATTTCTGCTCTGTCTATTCTTCTACACAAACGTCTGCCAGAAGTTCCAGACGTTCAGGCTTTTTGTCCGGCTTTAGCTAGGATTAAGCCTGTGTTTAAGACTGTTGCTCCGCCGTGAAGCTTAAACTTAGTTCTTAACGTTCTTCAAGGAGTTCCATTTTAACCCCTTCATTCCATTGATATCAAGCTGTTATCCTGGAAGGTTCTGTTTATGATGGCTATTTCCTCGGCTCGAAGAGTCTCGGAGTTATCTGCCTTACATTGTGATTCTCCTTATCTGATTTTTCATTCAGACAAGGTAGTTCTGCGTACTAAACCTGGGTTCTTACCTAAGGTAGTTACTAACAGGAATATCAATCAAGAGATTGTTGTTCCATCACTGTGTCCTAACCCTTCTTCAAAGAAGGAACGACTTTTGCATAATCTGGACGTAGTCCGTGCCCTGAAGTTCTATTTGCAGGCAACTAAAGATTTTCGTCAAACTTCTTCCCTGTTTGTCGTTTACTCTGGACAGAGAAGAGGTCAAAAGGCTTCGGCTACCTCTCTCTCTTTTTGGCTTCGTAGCATAATACGTTTAGCCTATGAGACTGCTGGACAGCAGCCTCCTGAAAGGATTACAGCTCATTCTACTAGAGCTGTGTCTTCCACCTGGGCCTTTAAAAATGAGGCCTCTGTTGAACAGATTTGCAAGGCTGCAACTTGGTCTTCACTTCACACTTTTTCAAAATTTTACAAATTTTACACTTTTGCTTCTTCGGAGGCTATTTTTGGGAGAAAGGTGCTTTAGGCAGTGGTTCCTTCTGTTTAAGGTTCCTGCCTTGTCCCTCCCTTCATCCGTGTACTTTAGCTTTGGTATTGGTATTCCATAAGTAATGGATGACCCGTGGACTGACTACACTTAACAAGAGAAAACATAATTTATGCTTACCTGATAAATTTATTTCTCTTGTAGTGTAGTCAGTCCACGGCCCGCCCTGTCTTTAAGGCAGATCTAAATTTTAATTAAACTCCAGTCACCACTGCACCCTATGGTTTCTCCTTTCTCGTCTGGTTTTGGTCGAATGACTGAATATGACATGTGAGAGAAGGAGCTATATAGCAGCTCTGCTTGGGTGATCCTCTTGCAGCTTCCTGTTAGGAAGAGATATATTCCATAAGTAATGGATGACCCGTGGACTGACTACACTACAAGAGAAATAAATTTATCAGGTAAGCATAATGTTACGGTTGCCTCCAGGCTGGCTGGAAGTTGGACCGTAGAAAAGGATGCTCCTAGCGCTCACCAAAGGAGCAGCAGCACCGTAGACACTCTAACTGCTGCGTAGCCACCATCAGTAATGCAGACTATATGAACCACCGCTGCTGGGCTGGTATCTCGCCGTCTGCTCTGCGCCCTGGACCTACGACTAGGCTCCAGTAGGCGAACCTCTTCCTTCTGTAGCAATCCCTGTAGCTAAGGGAGTATGAAAAACATAGCAATCCCTGTAGTGATTATAAGCTGTATCCTACAAACATGAGTCAAAGCTTCAAGTTAGAGGGTCAACATAGGTCTGAAGTGCTGGAGCACACAGCCTGCTTTTTATTGAGGTTACATGCAAACAGGACACTCTCAGGGGGAGGCATAAAATCCCCCATCACACATTTGATATTAGATAGAGAGACACTCCCTTTGACAGGCCACAACATTACTTCAGCAGATAACATTTTACACACAATAAAACAATGCAGTCCACCTTATCACTACTAGAAGTCTGATTAGACAATGGGAATGTTTTATCACTAAACTTAATTAGAGCTGATCCCAGCAAACTTGTATTTAGAATGCTTCTTGAAGCTGAACAAAGTTATCTCTGTAGTTCTGACAGAAGGATCTGTCACATAGCACTTAATGGCACACAATGAAACTGAACCAAGTGGGAGAAAGCCAGGGACAAGTCATTTCACAGGTCTGGGGACATAGTCTTAAAGGGGCATTGTTCACCAAAGTCACAATATGTCCCCAGACGGTTCTTAAAGGGCCATACACACCCAATAAAAGTTAATATGTTTTCAGGGGCACAATCTTCCAGGGGCCATAGCCATGTGGAAGGAGGTTGGCAAATAGGCTTCTCCAAAATCCAGGGAAGCAGGGCAATTTTCCATTTAAAGGACCAGTTACAAATAGCAGTTTGTAACACATAAATTATGTTTTTTTGGAAATTCCATTAGACATATTGAATTTGAGCTAAGGTTCTTATTATAACATTGGGATATATTTGTTAATCAAGTGTTTAATCATTAATCCATATTTTGGCATTGAGTTAATGTTATAAATTGTTTTTAGTATAATTCATGTGTGATATTTAATAAGTGATTCATTTTGAGTTGAGGTTCATTTATAGAAATATTGTGTCCATAATACTGAGGTACCTTAAATTCATTTTGAGTTAAGGTTAATTTATAGAAGTGTTTCGTCCATTCATGGGATAATAGACATATATATATATTTGATCATAATTAATACACTATTTTCTGCATAAATATAATCAATGTGTTTATAGAGATTAACTGGTCAGAACTCAGGAATTAATTTAATTTGAGATTAAATATTAATGTTCATAAAAAATTGTCATAATTTCTAGATATCTCATTTAGCATTTTGGAAAAAACTACAGAGATTATATAACGTTTTACTGGAGTGTATTGGCAAATTCTACCATATCAGAATTGATATTGCTGACGATAATTTTTTGATTGATTATTAATATTCATAATTCCATTAATCAAAATATTGTTATAACAAGTTGGAGGTTACTGCTTAGATAGAATTAAATAATATTGTAAGCTAGGATATATAACATAATTCTCTTTGTTCCTGTATCTCTGCCTGCTGCATCTTCTCCACTTATGTCATATTCCCCCGAGGAGCTGTCTATCGGCATCTCTGAGCTGCTACGGTCACTCTGCTGTTTTCTCATGCAGTGGCATCTGAACCTGGAAGTTTCCCTATATTCCCTTCCGGTTGGATCCCTAACCCTACGATACACAGTTTGGATAGATAATTTTCCTTGTCTCTACTGAATTATTTCTCTTCTTCTCCTCCAACCTTTTACAAAGACCAGCCACAGTATTATTAATAGAAGTAATCATATCTGCCGATGTCATAGATTATTTCAGCTTTTCCTCAAGCTGTTTAATCTGCAGCTCCCGGGTCTCTGTAACTTGAAATCTGTCTCCCTTTGGTATTTAACTCTGAAAATTGTGTTCTTAGTGGCTATCACTTCTGCATGGCGTGTTTCTGAATTGTCAACACTTTCAATGGATTAGCCTTTTTTTTTTTCATTTCATTAGGATAAGGTACTTCTCCGAACCCAGGTGGTGTCAGATTTTCACTCCTCTAATGATATTAATTCACCATCATTTTGTTCCCTGAAAAAAATGCGGATGGAAAGCCACTGTATACATTGGATGTAGTACATTGACTATTATGTTGACAGAACAAAAGAGTTCCGGAAAATCAATCACATTTTCTCCAACATAGGTGTGTCCGGTCCACGGCGTCATCCTTACTTGTGGGATATTCTCTTCCCCAACAGGAAATGGCAAAGAGCCCAGCAAAGCTGGTCACATGATCCCTCCTAGGCTCCGCCTTCCCCAGTCATTCTCTTTGCCGTTGTACAGGCAACATCTCCACGGAGATGGCTTAGAGTTTTTTGGGCAAGAGAGCGTCTTCCAAGAACAAATTGCTTAACATACCTTTCAAGGGGAAAACGCTGTTTGGCCCTGACTTGAAAGAGATTATTTCAGATATCACTGGGGGTAAGGGCCACGCCCTTCCTCAGGATAGGTCTTTCAAGGCTAAAAATAAACCAAATTTTCGTCCCTTTCGCAGAAACGGACCAGCCCCAAGTTCTACATCCTCTAAGCAAGAGGGTAATACTTCTCAAACCAAGCCAGCCTGGAGGCCAATGCAAGGCTGGAACAAAGGTAAGCAGGCCAAGAAACCTGCCACTGCTACCAAGACAGCATGAGATGTTGGCCCCTGATCCGGGACCGGATCTGGTGGGGGGCAGACTTTCTCTCTTCGCTCAGGCTTGGGCAAGAGATGTTCTGGATCCTTGGGCGCTAGAAATAGTCTCCCAAGGTTATCTTCTGGAATTCAAGGAGCTACCCCCAAGGGGGAGGTTCCACAGGTCTCAATTGTCTTCAGACCACATAAAAAGACAGGCATTCTTACATTGTGTAGAAGACCTGTTAAAAATGGGAGTGATTCATCCTGTTCCATTAGGAGAACAAGGGATGGGATTCTACTCCAATCTGTTCATAGTTCCCAAAAAAGAGGGAACATTCAGACCAATCTTAGATCTCAAGATCCTAAACAAATTTCTCAAGGTTCCATCGTTCAAAATGGAAACCATTCGGACAATTCTTCCTACCATCCAGGAAGGTCAATTCATGACCACGGTGGATTTAAAGGATGCGTATCTACATATTCCTATCCACAAGGAACATCATCGGTTCCTAAGGTTCGCCTTTCTGGACAAGCATTACCAGTTTGTGGCACTTCCATTCGGATTAGCCACTGCTCCAAGAATTTTCACAAAGGTACTAGGGTCCCTTCTAGCGGTGCTAAGACCAAGGGGCATTGCAGTAGTACCTTACTTGGACGACATACTAATTCAAGCGTCGTCTCTACCACAAGCAAAGGCTCATACGGACATTGTCCTGGCCTTTCTCAGATCTCACGGGTGGAAAGTGAACGTAGAAAAAAGTTCTCTCTCCGTCAACAAGAGTTCCCTTCTTGGGAACAATAATAGACTCCTTAGAAATGAGGATTTTTCTGACAGAGGCCAGAAAATCAAAACTTCTAAGCTCTTGTCAAGTACTTCATTCTGTTCTTCTTCCTTCCATAGCGCAGTGCATGGAAGTAATAGGTTTGATGGTCGCGGCAATGGACATAGTTCCTTTTGCGCGAATTCATCTAAGACCATTACAACTGTGCATGCTCAGTCAGTGGAATGGGGATTATACAGACTTGTCTCCGACGATACAAGTAGATCAGAGGACCAGAGATTCACTCCGTTGGTGGCTGACCCTGGACAACCTGTCACAAGGGATGAGTTTCCGCAGACCAGAGTGGGTCATTGTCACGACCGACGCCAGTCTGGTGGGCTGGGGCGCGGTCTGGGAACCCCTGAAAGCTCAGGGTCTTTGGTCTCGGGAAGAATCTCTTCTCCCGATAAATATTCTGGAACTGAGAGCGATATTCAATGCTCTCAAGGCTTGGCCTCAGCTAGCAAAGGCCAAATTCATACGGTTTCAATCAGACAACATGACTACTGTTGCGTATATCAACCATCAGGGGGGAACAAGGAGTTCCCTGGCGATGGAAGAAGTGACCAAAATAATTCAATGGGCGGAGACTCACTCCTGCCACTTGTCTGCAATCCACATCCCAGGAGTGGAAAATTGGGAAGCGGATTTTCTGAGTCGTCAGACATTTCATCCGGGGGAGTGGGAACTCCATCCGGAAATCTTTGCCCAAATAATTCAATTGTGGGGCATTCCAGACATGGATCTGATGGCGTCTCGTCAGAACTTCAAGGTTCCTTGCTACGGGTCCAGATCCAGGGATCCCAAGGCGACTCTAGTGGATGCACTAGTAGCACCTTGGAGCTTCAACCTAGCTTATGTGTTCCCACCGTTTCCTCTCATTCCCAGGCTGGTAGCCAGGATCAAACAGGAGAGGGTATCGGTGATCTTGATAGCTCCTGCGTGGCCACGCAGGACTTGGTATGCAGATCTGGTGAATATGTCATCGGCTCCACCATGGAGGCTACCTTTGAGACAGGACCTTCTTGTTCAAGGTCCGTTCGAACATCCGAATCTGGCCTCACTCCAACTGACTGCTTGGAGATTGAACGCTTGATTTTATCAAAGCGAGGGTTCTCAGATTCTGTCATTGATACTCTTGTTCAGGCCAGAAAGCCTGTAACTAGAAAAATCTACCATAAAATATGGAAAAAATATATCTGTTGGTGTGAATCTAAAGGATTCCCATGGAACAAGATAAAAATTCCTAAGATTCTATCCTTTCTTCAAGAAGGTTTGGAGAAAGGATTATCTGCAAGTTCTTTGAAGGGACAGATTTCTGCTTTATCTGTTTTACTTCACAAAAAGCTGGCGGCTGTGTGTCAGGATCCTCCTAGCTGACAGCCTAATTTTCTTTGACATTATACTGTTTCTTTAAATTTCAATTATCTTTTCCAGCCAGCCTATAAATCTCCCAGTATCCTTTACTTCATTGCTTGGTAATGGATTTTTCCTCATCTAGCTACGGAACAACACGCAGTTGTTTACTAACCTAAAGCTATTTTGATCTTTGTCTGTTTTGGTTACTGTCAAGTTCAAGTTTATTATCCTCACTTGCCTGCATACCTCAACCAGGCTCCGCTATTAGCAATAAGCGTAGCAACTCTCCTACTTTGTTTTCCGGATCTCCTTCTCAGCCACCAGTACTGGGATTCCTCCGCGGTGACGTCACACGCCAACTTCACGGTACTCACCAGCTCCTCACTGCTTCTACCGCTCCGGATTTTTACAAACAGGTCAGTCACTTGCTTTCCTGACTACCGAAGCAAACTTTGTTGTATACTCTAGCTTCTCTGTTTTGATAATTATCGTTGTACCACCAACGACATGTGTGTATAAACTAGTGACATTCCATTCTCTCTAGTCTGCCTTATGAAAAGTTGTTACTCGCAATACCGGTTTATAATTCATTTACTGCCATTATATTTTTTCCTTATTTTTTCTTGCATATTAATTTTCTCATATTGGTTGGCGGAATATTTCTCTGCTGCACATCTTTCACACTGTGATACAAGATGCAGGAATAGAGTTCTATTTTCCAGTATTCCAATTACAATAAATGCTATTTGTTAATGGGGTTTGCAAATCACCTCTTAGGTGATTTATTTGCTCATCCCACACATCCTAGCTACAAACCTTAACCTTTAAGAATCTCAGCAGCTGAGATTCACATTATTTTTAACACTTATTTCTTTAGTGTTCTAGTTCGCCTGACACTGTGCCAGATGTTCAAGCTTTTGTTCAGGCTCTGGTTAGAATCAAGCCTGTTTACAAACCTTTGACTCCTCCTTGGAGTTTTAATTTAGTTCTTTCAGTTCTTCAGGGGGTTCCGTTTGAACCCCTACATTCCGTTGATATCAAGTTATTATCTTGGAAAGTTTTGTTTTTGGTTGCAATTTCTTCTGCTAGAAGAGTTTCAGAGTTATCTGCTCTGCAGTGTTTTCCTCCTTATCTGGTGTTCCATGCAGATAAGGTGGTTTTGCGTACTAAACCTGGTTTTCTTCCGAAAGTTGTTTCTAACAATAATATTAACCAGGAGATAGTCGTGCCTTCTTTGTGTCCGAATCCAGTTTCAAAGAAGGAACGTTTGTTGCACAATTTGGATGTAGTTCGTGCTCTAAAATTCTATTTAGAGGCTACAAAGGATTTCAGACAAACATCTTCCTTGTTTGTTGTTTATTCTGGTAAACGGAGAGGTCAAAAAGCAACTTCTACCTCTCTCTCTTTTTGGCTTAAAAGCATCATCAGATTGGCTTATGAGACTGTCTGACGACAGCCTCCTGAAAGAATCACAGCTCATTCCACTAGGGCCGTGGCTTCCACATGGGCCTTCAAGAATGAGGCTTCTGTTGATCAGATATGTAAGGCAGCGACTTGGTCTTCACTGCACACTTTTACTAAATTTTACAAATTTGATACTTTTGCTTCTTCTGAGGCTATTTTTGGGAGAAAGGTTTTGCAAGCCGTGGTGCCTTCCATCTAGGTGACCTGATTTGCTCCCTCCCATCATCCGTGTCCTAAAGCTTTGGTATTGGTTCCCACAAGTAAGGATGACGCCGTGGACCGGACACACCTATGTTGGAGAAAACAGAATTTATGTTTACCTGATAAATTACTTTCTCCAACGGTGTGTCCGGTCCACGGCCCGCCCTGGTTTTTTAATCAGGTCTGATGATTTAATTTCTCTAACTACAGTCACCACGGTATCATATGATTTCTCCTATGCAAATATTCCTCCTTTACGTCGGTCGAATGACTGGGGAAGGCGGAGCCTAGGAGGGATCATGTGACCAGCTTTGCTGGGCTCTTTGCCATTTCCTGTTGGGGAAGAGAATATCCCACAAGTAAGGATGACGCCGTGGACCGGACACACCGTTGGAGAAAGTAATTTATCAGGTAAACATAAATTCTGTTTTTGTTGTTCCCCTAGGCCTTTGTAAGAACTTCTATTTTTTCCTGTATTGTCCAGTGCATCAAGAAGGTTTATCAACTTAAGAAACTTCCAGAGGGGCTCAGGAGGCATTCTACGCCTGGGCGTTTCAGAATGATCCATCAGTGTCTTATACCTGCCAAGCAGCAATAAACAGAATGTTTTGCAATCCTCTTATGCTAAAATTGTCAGGAAAAAAATCTCAATTCTGTGTTAACTAAATAAAGTTTTGTATACTCTTGCATTTGAGTATTTGGTGTTTTTGTCACCCCTATCGTATTTTTTCTTTTCTTTATTAGGGTTACAAGTTTTGCGCAGACATTGCGTGCAAACAATTACAATATAAACACATTTCAATTGCGATAGTTTTTGCAATGTCCTCATTTACAGTTGGTAGCCATATGAAAACTGTAAAGTCTTAAAGTGAAAGTAAATCCTAGCGTTTTACACACGCTAGAATTTAGTATTGAAACAAATAAAAGGGACTTTCATTCATGAACTATAAGATACTTCATGTAGAAAGCTCCTTTATTTGATTCAATCGATCGCCGCTCTTAGCTCCTACAGCAGAGCACGGCTAAAAAATGTTTTGGCTAAGAGGTGAGGTTTTCACCTCTTAGCCAATAGCCGTGCGGTAAATCCGGCTTGGCGCCCATGGGAGCCGGATTTACCGCACTGCTATTGGCTAAGAGGTGAAAACGTCACCTCTTAGCCAAAACATTTTTTAGCCGTGCTCTGCTGTAGGAGCTAAGAGCGGCGATTGATTGAATCAAATAAAGGAGCTTTCTACATGAAGTATCTTATTCTTCATGAATGAAAGTGCCCTTTATTTGTTTCAATAGTAAATCCTAGCGTTTGTAAAACGCTAGGATTTACTTTCACTTTAAGTTATCCTTGATCTTCTTATATGACTGTAGTGCAGACTCTGTAACCCAGTTTTATAACTCTAAACTGCATCAACAATAACAAAAAAATAATAACAAAAATAAAACAAACATTCTTTTAAATGTATATCTTTACGGTCTTCATCAAAAACATTATATCCTTGAGGTAAATTGATCCTATCTTATAAACTAGATGGTGTTATCCCCCTAATATTCTATTAGTGTTTTGGTTACGATAAGTAAAGTATTTTATTTGTAAAAGTCTCACAATAAAAAACATCTCTCTAAATAGGTTTATATTACCTGTTTCCAATAGTGAAATCTCTCCATTAGCAAAGTTGTCTCTACCATTGATTACCAATCATTGAGGGAAGGGATTGCAGGAGTTTTCCAATTTCTTTGAATCAATTGTTTTGCAGCATTGAGTAGTATGAGGTATAAATGGCGTTTGATTTTGCATGTAATTCTCGGATTGTAGTGCAATAGTACTATCTCAGGGGTTGGTTCTATCTGTATGTGTAAAATTGTATTCATAGTATTGAATCATTTTTCCCAAAACTTTTTGATATCATGACATCCCCACCATATATGTAGAAGGTCTCCCCTGAATCCGCATCCTTTCCAGCACCTATCATTTGCTGTTCGGAAGAAGTGTTTAATCTTGGTGGGTGTTAAATTCCAGGGTGTCATAATTTTGGTGTTAGTCTCCAAAGCTTTAGCCGAGTGACACCCCTATTGTATTTTACTACTTTGTATTTGTCTCAACTGGTAAGTATTGGCTTAGGTTAGGTCAAGATAATTAGAAATGAAAATATTAAAAACAGACATTTTCATATCTTGCATATGCTCTAATTCGTCAGGACATGTCATTTTAAGACTAACAACCCTGCACTTCTGTTTGCTTAATCTTTACAAAGGGTTTAAACACACAGTAGAAGTGTTGCTCAGAGCCCACAGAACACTTCTGGTCTAGAGCGGAGACTGCCACTGATCCAGAGCAGTGCTCTGTGGGTTCCGAGCAGTTCTTCTACTGTGTATTTAACCCCTTTGTGGAGGTTAAACAAACATTAGGGCAGGGTCGTTAGTCTTAAAATTACATGCTGTAACAAATTAATTTTCAACTATTATAGCCCTTCAATCCATTCACTGCTAAGCCATTTTCACACCCCAAAGCTTAGCAAATTTCAATGAATGACCCACACACACTATATATTCTTTTTTGTTTTTCTCAAGAGCCAGCAGATTCAAAATATACCATTATTATATTTATATTTCATGACATGTCAACAAATGTATAGTTTTGTTAAGATTTTAGTAAATAATATAGAAAATGGCCAGGTTAGTCCTGCTGTTACTGTGATCACCTTATTAAATTGTCATCAAGGGTGAAATAGGGGCCCAAACAGGCATTTGGGGGTTGTATTATAGATTAGAGAGGCCCCTTTTTGCAGTA
The DNA here is from genome assembly GCF_027579735.1 of Bombina bombina. NCBI lineage: Eukaryota > Metazoa > Chordata > Amphibia > Anura > Bombinatoridae > Bombina > Bombina bombina. The sequence goes on from NC_069506.1 coordinate 92,698,012, forward strand.
CAGAAATAAAAGCACTTTATTTCTTGCAAGTTGATCGCTGTTTCCATAATAATCACCTGTCTATACAGACAAAACTCATATTTTTTTTTTTTTTTAAAGAGAGGGATTTATGTTTACTTGTGCGTGGTACCTTTTAAATATTGAGCAAACACCACAATAGATTTGCTTCCAAATGCGGGGGTCTTAAGACTGTGCAGGGTTCATTTTTATTGTTCCTAACTGGTGTTAAACTTTAAATCACACAACACTGAGATGTTGCACTCAGTTAATACTGGCCCTTTAATTTTAAACAAAACAATAGCAATAAGCAAACAAAAACCTATGCACTTATTGGAAAACTTATTGGAGAACTAACCAAACATGCCTAGGTACACAATAAACCTGTTTAGTTCTCTCACTAATACCTGGTGACAAATTAGCCTTCAAACACTTTACCAATACCTACATTTACAATTCAGTTGCACCTGCACATTTTCCATGCTTGGAAGGAGAGGCTCTCAACCAGCTCACAGCTCAGAGTTTTTCTCCATTCTCTATCAGCACTGTTTTGTGAGCTGCCTTTTAAGAAGGCTGACCACACCCTCCCCTAAGTAGCCTGATTAACCCCATGTATACCAAGCTGCCTGCTTTAAAGGGATAGTCTAGTCAAAATTAAACTTTCATGATTCAGATAGAGCAGACAATTTTAAGCAACTTTCTAATTTACTCCTATTATCAATTTGTCTTCATTCTCTTGGCATCTTTATTTGAAAAAGCAGGAATGAAAGCATAGAAGTCAACCCATTTTTTATTCAGTACCTAGGTAGCTCTTTCTGATTTGCTGTCTAAATGTAGCCACCAATCAGCAAGCGCTACCCAGGTCCTAAACCAAAAATGGGCCTGCTCCTATGCTTACATTCAAATATAGATACTAAGACAACTAAGAAAACTTTATAATAGGAGTATATTAGAAAGTTGCTTAAAATTGCATGATCTATCTGAATCATGAAAATTTACTTTTGACTAGACTATTCCTTTAACCTGAGACTAACATAGAAATCAGCTATAACTTCCCCTCTGGGCCATTTCAATCTGTCATTGTCATATTCCCAAGCAAAGCCCCATGTATTGCTTTTATCCTTTTTTTTTTAATATCTGTTTTTTTGTGGGTTTATCTTTCAAATGAGGAGTTTAGGATTTGTGTGGCTAGTAAGGGAGCTGAGATTAAGGGGCGTGAAAAACAATCCCCCTCCATCCAACTCCCTTACCTATCTGTAACATTGTGGTCCCGCTCCCTCTGTGATGTATCCACACCCATTTTTGGGGACTTCACCAGCACTCCTATGTTGCTTTGGGAGTGCCGCCCACTATGCCACCAATGATCGTGCCTGCCGTGCAGAGGAATCGCTGATCTAGTACTGTGATCAACTAGTCCCCTTTGATTAGAATGGGTTGTCATGCTCTTATAGGCAGCAATTTGCATAGCTACCTGCTCTTGGCATGTGCAGGGAAGTTGTTAAAGGCAGACTAAATACAGTAGAACTGCATAATCAATAAATATATAATAAAAAGACAATTTAAAAGCATTTAGTCTGAATTTCAAATGACTTCTAGTCTAGATTTGTTTTCTGACAAATGTCAGTTAGGTCCATTTACAGGGCTGATGCTTGTGTAGCGCAGTATAGGCAGCTGCCTTAGGGCGCCCTCAGCAGGGGGGGTGCCCGAGAGCGGGAGGTGCAGACTGCTGAGGTGGATCTGCCTGAAGCGTGCATTAGAGTTAAAATGTTAATTGACAACATGCATGCGTCGCTGCTCAGCGGCTGCCTGTAGAGTGGCGTGCGCACACACAGGAGGACTCAGGAGTGGAGGAGAGAGTAAGTCAAGCTGCTCAATCAGTCAGGCTGAGGCAGCATTAATCTTAAATCTATTGAGTGGCCGGCTGCAACTTCCATCCTGATCCAACATCAACATGGCTTTTTCGGCTTAGAGTTGAGAAAGGCCGCCTACATTGTGGGCGTGGCGTGTGGTGTGGAGAGGAGTGGAGCCCGCTTGCGCAGCTGTGCTGCCTTCCTAAGTCGCTATGAGAGGGAAATTGTGGGGGGATGCCTGAGTCTCAAACTCAATAAGCCACGTGAGTGATGCCAAATTTCCCACCCAGATAACCAGAGTATTAAAGACACTGCAGTGAGGTAGGATGGCAGGGTTGGGGTCTGAGGGCAGCAGCCGGCGCCGGCAAGAAATTAGAATGCACGGCCGGGGCTTAAATTGCACGCGTTGAGGACAGTGTTGACTGAAGTGAAGTGGTGACTGGCAAGTTTGTGACACGTGGGCAGGGGCCAGACAGGACCAACGGCGGCAGTGTGATTGCGGTGCGGCCCGGGTGCAGCACAGGCATTGTGAGTAACTAGTTTGGTGGTGGGAAGGAACTTGGAAGTAAAAATACAAGTAAACAAACTATGAGTTTGCAATTTTTGTTTACGTTACTTTTAATAAATATATGTATTATGCATACTGTAAGACTGCTCTAAAATAGCTGTCCTCTGCAGCTGCTGACAACTTAGACACGGTACTCACACTCTAGAGAGATACAATAGCTGTGCGCTGCTGGCAAGACTTGCGAATATGTTTGCATTATGCAGTCACTGACTGCTTTATATAAATAGCATGGAGAAAGTAACTAGTGTTTAGTGCAGTGTAAGGAATTCTCTCTCAGTTTATTTCCCAATTCTTCAAAACACTATGCTTTCAAAGTTGCAGCCCCTGTATAGCTCCCAGTGACACAGACTTATTAGGAGCTGGCTCTTATCCACCCTTATGAAACTGGACTTCTTAAAGTACATCCAACATCAAAGAGGGACATATTTTCTTTGCTATGCCTTTTTTAAAAACAAACACAAAAAACAGCTTGAATAAGAAACCAACTTCCTTATAATAAAACATACAGTAATTCTTTAAATCACCTGTGCATGTGTGTGTGACTGTCTGTTTGTGAGCATGTATGGTTGTGTGCATCAGTATGTCTGTGTGAGTGTCTCTTTTTGTGTCTGCGTGTGATAATGCGTGTTCATGTTCTTGTGTATGTTTGTGCCTATGTGTGTGTGCCCATGTACAATGGTATGTGTGTTTATTTTTTCTGTAGTCCATATTGGAGGTATGGGGTGGGTTATAACATTCAGGGTTAAGTCTGTTAGGAGTCTAGGTGCCCCACTAACTCAAAATGTCCCCAGCCACCACTGGTCATGCTATACAATACAGCTGTGTAAGGTGTGTAGTGGCATGTTGTGCAGTTGTGTAACTCACCTTGGTAGCAGTGCCATATTGTACAGCTATGTAAAAATGTATGTAATTTTGCTCCTATTTGTGTAGCTATTACTTGTAAACTGTGAAATGTTTTCTACCTTGTTGTAGAAATGTGCTATGTATAGACCCCATATTGTTTTGTTGTTCGTAGTGTGTCAATCTGTCATCATGTGGTGCTGTGCAGTGTTGTGCTGCCTGTCTATACATATTGCACTTTACTTCCTAGTTAAATCATACTCTATAGGTGTAACACAATGTGTGACATGATGTGCAGTTGTGTGGTTCCGTGAGATGCTGTCTAGCAATAACATGTTGTATAATTAGCTTTTCTAAAAACATTTTTTTTTGGGGGGGGGGGGGGGGGGGCGGCAAAATGTATCTTCGCCTGTGTAACCAAAAATGACAGTCACCAGCCAATCACAAAATGCATATAGGTATATACTGTGAAGTCTGGCACATGCTCAGTAGGAGTTGGTGCCTCAGAAATTTGCAATTAAAAAGATTATGCACATTTTGATAAAGTATGTGAATTGGAAAGTTGTTTAAAATTGCGTGCTCGATCTGAATGAAGAAAGTTCAATTTTAACTTTAGTGTTCCTTTAACCCCTTAAGGACCAAGGGCGTATAGGGTACATCCTACAAAAAATGTCAGGGGGGCGGAGCCTATAGCTGTTGCGGCAGGACGTATGTGTGAAGAGCTCCTGGACTTAATTAGCCCTTTCTTGACTTATTTCCTAACTACTGCCTATTTCTACCTGACAAAATCAAGCTAAACTGCCTTGTGTTATTCAGGAGGAATCTTGGGATATCTAACATAACACGGACCTGCCTATGCTCTTCAGCTAACTTCACTGCGACTAACCACGAGGTTGAGAGGCCTTGTATGTCTGACTGCCAGTGTTGTTGAGGTTACTGCATATATACCCCCCAGAATCCTGGGTTACCAAACCAGTTTGATTATAACTGGACAGTTATTTGTTTTCTTTAATATTATTGAATTTCAACATGTCTACCACTAAGGAGCTTATGGCCGCACTTGATAAATGGGAAGGCGAGATACAAGATTCCATTCAGTGCCATTTTGCTGAACTGGAGAAACAACTATGCCAAGTCCTAATTGTTGCTTAATCAATACCCCCAGATAATGTGGAAAGGGTGGAGGAACCAGCTCTAAAGATGTCTGAGTTAAAATGATTGCATACCTCAGCTTTCCCTGACCCCACCTAACATAGCATGGGAACCTGGATCACCTCAGCTGATCAAGACCAATCGCGAAGTCTCCCGGAGAGCACCCATCATTGCAATGGGACTTATAGATCATTCTGTTTACTCCCTGCATACCTCGGTCTCTAACACATCAACATCCCCGGCTACCCAGACTAAGAAAGAAAGGAGCGGTTCAATAACAGCGTACCAGGATCTATATACAGTGGGGAGTCTGCCTTGGAGGAGATTGGCTGGGTTTGTAACACCGAAAACGATGTACAGAGCTCCTGTATTAACCGAGCAGTCCTACTATACAGAAATAATGGCAACAGCAGTGCATCACCATTTGGTTGCTGTACCTGGAGGACTCCCATGTCAGGTCAGTTTTGTGGCAATCCTGAATGGATTCTTTCTCAAGGTTCTTAAAGATATGGGAGTAATGTCCTTGCCCATATTGTGGTACAAACAGCTGCTGACTTAAGTGCTACCTAACTGGGATCCCGGAGGTCTGGGTCTGTTGAACTTTTCACAATACCGGAGACTCTTTGACATGAGAGGCCGGTCTGGAGAGGACAAAACATTTTATTTCTGTGAAGGTGGAAGATCAACATTTAACCCTTAAAGTGGACAGCCTGCTCACTGATTTAAGATTGCGCTTCCTACAGGGACTCCCGCTTTGACTTTACAAACGTTGTTTATTTCCATGCTCTCAGTAAGAGAAATACCCTCCTATACCTATGTTCATACCCCCTTTATCTTTTAATTTATGACAAAGCTAGTTATGAATGTGTTGTTGGTGCTGCACTTTTTCCTCTTTCTATCACTTATAATTTACAAGCTGTAGCAAGCTGATTACTACCGTTTAGATGCGCACATTTATTGCAGGGTAGGTTACAGCTAGGGAGGGGTTCATAGAGGACCAGTGTTTGTTTTCTTATTATGAGACTTTAGGTCCTTATCTGTTCTTAATTAACTTTAATATTCCTAGCCACCTGGTTAAGTTAGTCTCCTTTGTGTTCATATTGAGACAGTACAATGATGGTCTCTGTTCAGGACCGTCTTTAACACAGGGCAAAAGGGGCAGCTGCCCAGGGCCCAGTTTCTGTTGAGGGGCCCAAGAGTCCTAAAAAATAAAAAAAATATATATTTTTTTTTTTTATGGTTCATACCAGACTGCTGATTTGACATGGGGAACACACAAATTCAGTCCTAATACTGTCACAGTCAAATTACTCTGCTTCTATAGATTTTTTTAAAACTGTGCCAGACCGTGCCGGTGTCATGTGATATGCCAAGCTATTGCCATGTGCTGTTTTAGATGTGCACTGTGCAGCACTGAATGCAAAGCCCTAACTCGGCATCCAGCCATTCCCACTGCATCATAAAAGGTTCTACTGGGGTTACCACTGTTACCCAGGTAACTGCTCTGGTGGTAGGGATTGTTTCTGGGTAGGGCTGACTGTAGGCGCATGCAGCAGAAAGCTGGAGCGGCAAGCAAGTGAGGATTTGAGCATCTGTGCAACTGCATACACTGCTCTCTTCAGTCTTGAGGCTGTATGACACATCTCACACTGTATCCATGCAGCCTTGGTCAGACAGCATCCAGTCTGCTGGTCCCCTTAGCCCTGCTCTTTCTGCTGTGGCCATAAGATCAACTAACTGAAGTTTGTTAGGGGAACAGTGCTTTGTAGAAAGGTGTCAGTTTGAAGAATAAGTGAGTGCACACAAAACTACTCCCCATGCAGCATTGTCTAGTGCAAGGTGAGAGGGAACTTGTTCCTAGCAAAGAAGTGATATGTGCTGCTGTGGCTGATATGTGCTGATACTTCACACATTAACGTAAGGTTTATTTTTATAGTTTTTGTTTTCTCTCTGTCTCAGATTTTACAGCTTCCCATAGTAGTTCTGCTGTTCCAGTCAGTAAACTTATACTGCACCTCCATGCTTACTCCTCAGTCTTTACCTTGCTTTGCTCCTGTTGTCTGCCTTAAATCTCTTTAACCAGCTAACCTCACACCAGAATCACATTCAAAAGAATATTAAATGAATCCACAGTGGAGGAATTTATATATTTATTTACTTATTAGTACTGCTTAGGTCCAGTTTCACATATTGCAATTTATTTCATTTTTTAAAATGATTAGATCAGCAGTAGATAATCCACTGCTGGGCTAATAATTAAAAAAAAATTGTTAGTTGTTTTTTTGGATGTTGGGGTGGAGAGCGAAATTACATGGGGGGGGGGGCAAGAAAATTTTCGCCCAGGGTCCAGTCAATATTAAAGACGGCCCTGTCTCTGTTAATTTCACTACTAGCCAGGGCAATCAAATATACTCTTTCCTACCTAATAGCCAGTTCATAGTTTGCATTAAATCTTCTAGCTCTTGTCTAGCATTTTAGTTGCTTCCCTGAATCTCTCCCCTAGGAGCCTATACAACCATCACTGCTATTACACATAGAGTAGTAGAGCATTATCTAGTTGTTTGTCCTTCATATAGCACATTACACTACCACCGTTTTCTGTGCATATGTTATGTTATCAGCCAATTCAGTTCTCTATTAAATTAGTTTTGGTTATCTCCTTAACTCACACATCCTTACACTTATGTTAATATTCTAAATTCAGCCAGATTAGCTGCATATATACTTATATACTCATATGGTTTAAGTAGATACGTTTCACATAGTAATAGTTTCCATATGGGGTCCAAAAGTGGCCCATTTTGTTATTTTATCTTTTCCCCTAGAATTCCCCATCCTGACTTAAATTCTCCTATAGGGGGTCCAAGAGAAACCTCTACTTATCATTAAGGGAAATCATTTGATCTGACTCTACATCATATTTTAAGGGGATACGTCTTAAATAAAAACTTGAGGTTAATTTTTCTTTGTATAATTGGGTTAATTATCTGTATTTTTATTCTGACATTATTGTGTGCCTGTTTCTTTTATTTACAACCTCAATAAAAATTATTAAAAAAAAAAAAAATGTCAGTTAGTGACCAAGGACGTACCCTGTACGTCGTTGGGGGGTTTCAAGCGGTGGAAGCAATCCTGATTGATTCCAACCGCTTGCAAGGTGTCGCAGTGATGCGTCGGTATTGAGGCATCACTTTAATACCTTGTTTAGTACAATGATGCAGAGAGAGCCACGTGCCGCGAATCACGTTACTTTGAAAAAAATTTTTTTGGTTTTGCACTGATGGGTCCGATTATGCTGAATTTTAGGATTAAACAACTAGGAATACTAATTGTACAAAGAAAATACACTTAGGATTGATAGAAAAGAATACCACAAAAAAAAAAAAAATTTCTTTAACTCCAATTAATTATATAAATGTGAAATTACTCTATTTTTTAAAATGTTCCATTACATTCATACTTTAATACTTTATTATAACAACTAGGAACAAACATTCACACAGAAGTAGCCTGAAAGAGTTAAAAACACTTAAACCCAGTTCAATAGGATTGGTATAATAAGCAATGCTATATATATTTAGCCTGATGCCCACAACATTATAGTGAAAGATAAGCTAAGCCCTTACAATCCGAGGGCTATTTTACTTTTAAATTTTTATATTTTTAAGGTAAATAGTAGGCACCAGGAATCAGCAAATATTCAGGTAGATAAAGGTTCTTTTTTTAAACTAGGCAAGCAGTTAAAAAGCGACAGACAGGAGAGACCTAGCTTCTCCTGCTGGACCCCTGACGCGCGTTTCACAGAACGCTTCCTCAGAGGGGGTGCGGGCCGCTGCTACTCAGCGTTATTTATGTGGGTAGTTGTCCCACCTCATGCCCCTGATTCGTTATCCCTCTCGGTTTTGAATAGATCTGATTGGCTGCTCAGTCAGTCTATAATAAGGATGGACAGTGACATCCGGTATTACGTTGCGTAATGAGGGAGTGTGAATAGGGGGGCGTGTGTACTGTTACTAATGGACCAGTCACTACTAAGTAAACAGGGGGTGTGTATGTTATGTGGTAGCGATTGGATGATCACTGCGGATTATAAACAAGGCATTGAAAGTTAAGAGTTACTTTGTATCATAACATAACAATGCTTAATAAGGAATTATTGTATCATACCGCAATGGCAGAATTAAGATCGTATTCTTCAAAGCAGATAAATAAAATATATAATTTGTAAGCGAACACATTAAGGGATGCAACGTGACTTAGAATGGTTATGAGGCAGTTTACTGCATAAAATGACAGCATACGAAAGAATGCTAGAATTTCATAGTATATTATAGTGTCAGTATTTCTGTTTGCTGATATATAATGCGTCTATTAAGTATTAGACTAAATCTAATAGGTTACATTATTTTGCATACTGTCAGAAAAATAAAGAGCAAACTACAGGGAGTGCAGAATTATTAGGCAAATGAGTATTTTGACCACATCATCCTCTTTATGCATGTTGTCTTACTCCAAGCTGTATAGTCTCGAAAGCCTACTACCAATTATAGCATATTAGGTGATGTGCATCTCTGTAATGAGAAGGGGTGTGGTCTAATGACATCAACACCCTATATCAGGTGTGCATAATTATTAGGCAACTTCCTTTCCTTTGGCAAAATGGGTCAAAAGAAGGACTTGACAGGCTCAGAAAAGTAAAAAATAGTGAGATATCTTGCAGAGAGATGCAGCACTCTTAAAATTGCAAAGCTTCTGAAGCGTGATCATCGAACAATCAAGCGTTTCATTCAAAATAGTCAACAGGGTCGCAAGAAGCGTGTGGAAAAACCAAGGCGCAAAATAACTGCCCATGAACTGAGAAAAGTCAAGCGTGCAGCTGCCAAGATGCCACTTGCCACCAGTTTGGCCATATTTCAGAGCTGCAACATCACTGGAGTGCCCAAAAGCACAAGGTGTGCAATACTCAGAGACATGGCCAAGGTAAGAAAGGCTGAAAGACGACCACCACTGAACAAGACACACAAGCTGAAACGTCAAGACTGGGCCAAGAAATATCTCAAGACTGATTTTTCTAAGGTTTTATGGACTGATGAAATGAGAGTGAGTCTTGATGGGCCAGATGGATGGGCCTGTGGCTGGATTGGTAAAGGGCAGAGAGCTCCAGTCCGACTCAGACGCCAGCAAGGTGGAGGTGGAGTACTGGTTTGGGCTGGTATCATCAAAGATGAGCTTGTGGGGCCTTTTCGGATTGAGGATGGAGTCAAGCTCAACTCCCAGTCCTACTGCCAGTTTCTGGAAGACACCTTCTTCAAGCAGTGGTACAGGAAGAAGTCTGCATCCTTCAAGAAAAACATGATTTTCATGCAGGACAATGCTCCATCACACGCGTCCAAGTACTCCACAGCGTGGCTGGCAAGAAAGAGTATAAAAGAAGAAAATCTAATGACATGGCCTCCTTGTTCATCTGATCTGAACCCCATTGAGAACCTGTGGTCCATCATCAAATGTGAGATTTACAAGGAGGGAAAACAGTACACCTCTCTGAACAGTGTCTGGGAGGCTGTGGTTGCTGCTGCACGCAATGTTGATGGTGAACAGATCAAAACACTGACAGAATCCATGGATGGCAGGCTTTTGAGTGTCCTTGCAAAGAAAGGTGGCTATATTGGTCACTGATTTGTTTTTGTTTTGTTTTTGAATGTCAGAAATGTATATTTGTGAATGTTGAGATGTTATATTGGTTTCACTGGTAAAAATAAATAATTGAAATGGGTATATATTTGTTTTTTGTTAAGTTGCCTAATAATTATGCACAGTAATAGTCACCTGCACACACAGATATCCCCCTAAAATAGCTATAACTAAAAATAAACTAAAAACTACTTCCAAAACTATTCAGCTTTGATATTAATTAGTTTTTTGGGTTCATTGAGAACATGGTTGTTGTTCAATAATAAAATTAATCCTCAAAAATACAACTTGCCTAATAATTCTGCACTCCCTGTATAGTCTAGCCTCTAACCAATCACTATTATTTTAATGTGTATATGATGCGTTCTGACAGATAGGTGAACAACTGGATAACTGATCGCCATATCGGATCTTATTTTATAATTTTGGATGTTTTAATTCCAAGATATAGTTCAGAGTAGTAATTATTCTTTGTGAGATAATGTAATATCATATTCCCAGTGTATGTTACACTGTTGGGAATCATTGGGAGTAATTATGAACTAGATCAGTTAATAAACTGACAGCATACAGTGGTGTGCTAAGTTTTCACACTGTATTGCATTGTCTATATTTCTATCTGCCAATGTATAAGTGATTATAGACTAATATACTGTCAGTGAGATAAAGCGTATCTTGAGGTTTGACCTTCAGTTAGACACTGTTATTCCAATCTCCACGTACATGAAAAACGTTCAGGCCAATAAGTAAAAATTGATAAAGTTTGATCTTGTCTCTAGATTTATGTTTAGAAACCCATGTATAGGTTATCATTCAGGAATAGCGATTGTGCTGTGTGACAAAAGGTGATTGGGTTAAACGTGGGAAATATGATGTGTGAGGGATAAAAATAATTATAAATATAAATGTGATGGGGAAAAATACAGTGTATACTCGATTCCAGTGTATTCCTGATGTGAGTTATATAGATATGTTAGTCTGTCTGTACTGTGAGAAATGGGGGTGCATGGTGACCTCTGCGAACTGAGAATACCAGTATTGTGTGTACATAGAAATAAAAAATAATATGTTATGCTAATAATAGCCATAGATAAGAGTGGGAAGTGATGCATATATATAGAGAAAGGGGGAATGTAATTGGGAGCATAATTAATATGCAGGGTGTGGGTATAAACATGAATAGTAAATCTTATTCATGTTGAACTATAGATTAGGGCCAATAGTGTACCCCATATTAGACAAAAAATGTGAGAAAGATAATATTCTGTCTGGTAAGTGACAAATTATAAGTGCCTTATAAAGAAAGAAAGACTAAAACCATTACTAATAATTTTTCTATATATTGTTTGAATAAGAAGAGAGTACAAAGTTATTTATTTTGGGACTAAGTCCCTTATCTCACATTATTTAAATAATATCCTCTGAATTATACATGTGTGATGGTTGATATACCAACCAGAGTGTTTAGCAATTGACATCCTATATGGGTTGTTCTAAGGATAACCTAAATGTACATTTTCTCACAAAATTAAGTGAATATACAATACTGGGATCACTATTTTCAATAATGATGGTACTATGTGTTTCTGGACTTTGAAGCTAGATATATACAAAAAAGTTGTTGAAGTCATTCATGCCAAAGGGTTTAACCGCATTTAAAAGATATATCCATTTGCACTCCATTTTTAATAGAACCTTTTCAATGTTGCCACCTCTTATGCCAAGAGATGCTTTTTGGATCACAGTGTATTTTAGATCTCTGGGTGATCCATTGTGGTGTGATAAGAAATGCTTGGCCACAGAGGTGATTTTTTTGCCTTTATCTTTATCTCTTTGGGCGTATTTGATGTTATAAACATGTTCCAAGATACGTGTTTTTATCTCCCTTGTCGTCATGCCAACGTATGCCATTTGGCAGGAGCAATAGAGTACATATATTACTCCTATGGTGGTACATGAGAAATGTGCTTGGAGGTTATATACTTGTCCTGTTTTTTTAGTTATTGTTTTGGTTTTCAGAACATATTTGCAGGCTGAACAGGTACCACATGGGTACATACCTGGGTTTGTGTCTTTTTTCTTGGCAGTTCTTACAAAATGGCTGGATACCAGTTTGTCTCTCAGATTGTTTGGTCTCTTGTATCCTATACTACTGAACACATTCCAATGTGGTTAAGATACATAGATGATGTTCTTTTCATCTGGGAAGGGTCATATGAACAACTTGAAACCTTTATGAAGAGAATTAATGAGAATGATCTTAACATTAAACTAACTTTTGAGGCTAACCAACAGGAGATATGCTTTTTGGATTTAAAAATATTCAAAAATAATGAAGGATTCATCAATACCACGATGTTTAGAAAAGAAACATCAACTAATACTCTTTTACATCACTCCAGTGCTCATTCTCCAAGTACCCTAAAAGCTATACCGTACGGGGAATTTCTGAGACTTCGTCGGAACTGTACCACCAATGAGATCTATATACAGGAAAGTGTAGCTTTAACACAAAGACTAATTGCACGTGGATACAGTAAGAAATCCATAAAAAGAGCCAAGTATAAAGCACTTAGGAAAAGTAGAGATGACTTACTAATCCCAAAAAGCAAAACGCTTCAAGAGTCATGCCCCAGGCTCATTACCACATATAATCCCCAGATGCCGCATGTTATCAAAATCATTAATGACCATTGGAACATACTTCAAAATGATGAAACTCTAAAGCCAATAATAGGCGACAGAGTCTCATTAGGATACAAGAGACCAAACAATCTGAGAGACAAACTGGTATCCAGCCATTTTGTAAGAACTGCCAAGAAAAAAGACACGAACCCAGGTATGTACCCATGTGGTACCTGTTCAGCCTGCAAATATGTTCTGAAAACCAAAACAATAACTAAAAAAACAGGACAAGTATATAACCTCCAAGCACATTTCTCATGTACCACCATAGGAGTAATATATGTACTCTATTGCTCCTGCCAAATGGTATACGTTGGCATGACGACAAGGGAGATAAAAACACGTATCTTGGAACATGTTTATAACATCAAATACGCCCAAAGAGATAAAGATAAAGGCAAAAAAATCACCTCTGTGGCCAAGCATTTCTTATCACACCACAATGGATCACCCAGAGATCTAAAATACACTGTGATCCAAAAAGCATCTCTTGGCATAAGAGGTGGCAACATTGAAAAGGTTCTATTGAAAATGGAGTGCAAATGGATATATCTTTTAAATGTGGTTAAACCCTTTGGCATGAATGACTTCAACAACTTTTTTGTATATATCTAGCTTCAAAGTCCAGAAACACATAGTACCATCATTATTGAAAATAGTGATCCCAGTATTGTATATTCACTTAATTTTGTGAGAAAATGTACATTTAGGTTATCCTTAGAACAACCCATATAGGATGTCAATTGCTAAACACTCCGGTTGGTATATCAACCATCACACATGTATAATTCAGAGGATATTATTTAAATAATGTGAGATAAGGGACTTAGTCCCAAAATAAATAACTGTGTACTCTCTTCTTATTCAAACAATATATAGAAAAATTATTAGTAATGGTTTTAGTCTTTCTTTCTTTATAAGGCACTTATAATTTGTCACTTACCAGACAGAATATTATCTTTCTCACATTTTTTGTCTAATATGGGGTACACTATTGGCCCTAATCTATAGTTCAACATGAATAAGATTTACTATTCATGTTTATACCCACACCCTGCATATTAATTATGCTCACAATTACACTCCCCCTTTCTCTATATATATGCATCACTTCCCACTCTTATCTATGGCTATTATTAGCATAACATATTATTTTTTATTTCTATGTACACACAATACTGGTATTCTCAGTTCGCAGAGGTCACCATGCACCCCCATTTCTCACAGTACAGACAGACTAACATATCTATATAACTCACATCAGGAATACACTGGAATCGAGTATACACTGTATTTTTCCCCATCACATTTATATTTATAATTATTTTTATCCCTCACACATCATATTTCCCACATTTAACCCAATCACCTTTTGTCACACAGCACAATCGCTATTCCTGAATGATAACCTATACATGGGTTTCTAAACATAAATCTAGAGACAAGATCAAACTTTATCAATTTTTACTTATTGGCTTGAACGTTTTTCATGTACGTGGAGATTGGAATAACAGTGTCTAACTGAAGGTCAAACCTCAAGATACGCTTTATCTCACTGACAGTATATTAGTCTATAATCACTTATACATTGGCAGATAGAAATATAGACAATGCAATACAGTGTGAAAACTTAGCAAACCACTGTATGCTGTCAGTTTATTAACTGATCTAGTTCATAATTACTCCCAATGATTCCCAACAGTGTAACATACACTGGGAATATGATATTACATTATCTCACAAAGAATAATTACTACTCTGAACTATATCTTGGAATTAAAACATCCAAAATTATAAAATAAGATCCGATATGGCGATCAGTTATCCAGTTGTTCACCTATCTGTCAGAACGCATCATATACACATTAAAATAATAGTGATTGGTTAGAGGCTAGACTATAATTTGCTCTTTATTTTTCTGACAGTATGCAAAATAATGTAACCTATTAGATTTAGTCTAATACTTAATAGACACATTATATATCAGCAAACAGAAATACTGACACTATAATATACTATGAAATTCTAGCATTCTTTCGTATGCTGTCATTTTATGCAGTAAACTGCCTCATAACCATTCTAAGTCATGTTGCATCCCTTAATGTGTTCGCTTACAAATTATATATTTTATTTATCTGCTTTGAAGAATACGATCTTAATTCTGCCATTGCGGTATGATACAATAATTCCTTATTAAGCATTGTTATGTTATGATACAAAGTAACTCTTAACTTTCAATGCCTTGTTTATAATCCGCAGTGATCATCCAATCGCTACCACATAACATACACACCCCCTGTTTACTTAGTAGTGACTGGTCCATTAGTAACAGTACACACGCCCCCCTATTCACACTCCCTCATTACGCAACGTAATACCGGATGTCACTGTCCATCCTTATTATAGACTGACTGAGCAGCCAATCAGATCTATTCAAAACCGAGAGGGATAACGAATCAGGGGCATGAGGTGGGACAACTACCCACATAAATAACGCTGAGTAGCAGCGGCCCGCACCCCCTCTGAGGAAGCGTTCTGTGAAACGTGCGTCAGGGGTCCAGCAGGAGAAGCTAGTTCTCTCCTGTCTGTCGCTTTTTAACTGCTTGCCTAGTTTAAAAGAAGAACCTTTATCTACCTGAATATTTGCTGATTCCTGGTGCCTACTATTTACCTTAAAAATATAAAAATTTAAAAGTAAAATAGCCCTCGGATTGTAAGGGCTTAGCTTATCTTTCACTATAATGTTGTGGGCATCAGGCTAAATATATATAGCATTGCTTATTATACCAATCCTATTGAACTGGGTTTAAGTGTTTTTAACTCTTTCAGGCTACTTCTGTGTGAATGTTTGTTCCTAGTTGTTATAATAAAGTATTAAAGTATGAATGTAATGGAACATTTTAAAAAATAGAGTAATTTCACATTTATATAATTAATTGGAGTTAAAGAAATTTTTTTTTTTTTTGTGGTATTCTTTTCTATCAATCCTAAGTGTATTTTCTTTGTACAATTAGTATTCCTAGTTGTTTAGTTCTGCTCTCTAAGAATCCACATTAGATGTGTACCTTAACTATTATAAGTGACTACTAAGTACTGGTATATTATATACCCTTTCTGATTTATATAATAGGTACAATATCTACCACTGACTAACTCCTACTATCCCCTACCACATTTCAAAGCTGAATTTTAGGATGTTGGGGAAGGGATCTGGGAGGGGGAGGGAGGTAGGATATCGAGGGGGGGCAGCTACACTACAGAAAATGAGTTTGTAATAATAATTAAAAAAAAAAACAAAATATTTGGGGGCAAACTGGGTACTGGCAGACAGCTGATGGTGGCAAATAGGTGGGGGGGAGGGTTAGAGAGCTGTATGGGGGGATCAGGGAGGTTGGGGGCTAAGAGGGGATCTAACACTGCAGAATCAATTGGGAGGGGGGGGAAATGTTAAAAAAAAATTTAAATGCTTTTTTTTTTTAGTACTGGCAGACTTTCTGCCAGTACTTAAGATGGCAGTGACAATTGTGAGGTGGGGGAGGGAAGAGAGCTGTTTGAGGGGGGTCAGGGAGGGTTCAGGGGGTGGGTGTGTCAGGTGGAAGGCTGATCTCTACACTAAAGCTAAAATTAACTCTACAATCTAGCTAATTAACCCCTTCAATGCTGGGCATATTACAAGTGTGGTGCGCAGCGACATTTAGCGACCTTCTAATTACCAAAAAGCAATGCCAAAGCCATATATGTCTGCTATTTCTGAACAAATGGAATCCCAGAGAAGCTTATTCAACCATTTGTACCATAAATGCACAAGCTGTTTGTAAATAATTTCAGTGAAAAACCTAAAGTTTGTGAAAAAGTGAACGATTTTTTTTATTTGAGCGCATTTGGCGGTGAAATGGTGGCATGAAATATACCAAAATACTTTGGGTTGTCTACTAAAAAAAATATATACATGTCAAGGGATATTCAGGGATTCCTGACAGATATCTGTGTTACAATGTAACTATCACTTATTTTGGGGAAAAAAAAGTGGTTTGGAAATAGCAAAGGGCTACTTGTACTTATTGCCCTATAACTTGCAAAAAAGCAAAGAACATGTAAACATTGGGTATTTCTAAACTCAGGACAAAATTTAGAAACTATTTAGCATGGGAGTTTTTTGGTGGTTGTAGATGTGTAACAAATTTTGGGGGGCAAAGTTAGAAAAAGTGATTTCTTTCAATATATTTTATATATTTTTTATAGTAAATTATAAGATATGATGAAAATAATGGTATTAGAAAGTCCATTTTATGGTGAGAAAAACGGTATATAATCTGTGCGGGTACAGTAAATGAGTAAGAGGAAAATTACAGCTAAACACAAATACTGCATAAATATAAAAATAGCCTTGGTCCCAAACGGTCAGAAAATGGAAAAGTGCTGTGGTCCTTAAGGGGTTAAGGAGTGATTGCTCACTTGTTCATTTATCACATCTCTCGCTGATTTATTACATTAATTTTACAAAAAAAAAAATATATATATTTTTAAATGCCCTCTTTTATATGCAACAAAGAAAATAACTTTAATGGCCCATTAAAAGTGAAGGTTTTCTTAAAACCAAGCTTCTGTGTAAGGTATGATGTTTACTAAGCAAGGATGACTAATCTACCATATTAAAAGAGCAAGATATGCAGTTGATATACTCCTGTCCTTTAATAGTAACAGAGGGTGAGATAGTGACATATACTATTAGTTATTGTCGGAGCCTATAATTACTATGGGCTAGATTACAAGTGCAGCGCTAATTTATCGCGCGCCCGCAAAGGAGCATATTTGCAGGTACATGATAAATAACTAGCCATTACAAGTGGTAGCAATTAGCTCTTATAAAATTAACCAGAGATCAGATCTCGGGTTATATTTATAAATGGGCCCCCAATGCCCCCAAAGTACAGTGGTGTGTGTTTTGTTAAAAAATAAAAATTGTAGCATTATTTTTTAATAAAATAACTGCACCAGGCAGTTTTGGGGGGCTAAAGTTGGCGGGTGTGGGATGTTCCCTGTAAATATATATGTATATGCTTATATACATATATATTTATGTGTTACTATGTGTGTATACACATAACGCATAAATATATAAAAAAAAAATGCACAAAAAACAGTACATTGGTTGTACCTCTAGGGAGGCAAGAGAGAGGATACGACAGCATTTATCGGACATCAAGAGATCTGATGCTAGGTCAGAATTAGCGAAACATTTCATACATGAACATGAAAGTTCCAATCTGACATTCAAATGAATGGTTATTGAAAGACTAAAGAAACCAAAAAGAGGGGGAGACTTGAATAAACTATTGTTTAAACGGGAGGCCTTTTGGATTTTCTCTTTGGCCACCAGGATCAGTGGCGTCACTAGGGTTGGTGTCACCCGGGGCGGTAAGTTATGGTGTCACCCCCCCCCCCCCCACACACACACAGAAAGCAGACACACAAAAACACAGGCACACACACATACAAACACTCAGACACACTTAAAAACACACTCAGATGCACACACAAACACTCGGAAACACTCAGACACACACACAAAAACACACATGCAAACACTCAGACACACACAAAAACACTCAGACACACACAAAAACACTTAGACACACACACACACAAACTCACACACACACACACACACAAAAACACTCAGACACACACACACACAAACTCACACACACACACACAAAAACACTCAGACACACACACAAAAACTCAGACACACACACACACACATACAAAATATGTAATCTGCACTGCATTAATTATAAAGCTCATGCCTAGAGCTGCTCGCTGGCTCAGCAGAGCATCAAATGAAAGATAAACAGAGCACTCTAAAATAAATCACTAAAGAAAAGGTTTAGGCGCGCAAACTATGAAAATTCTGCTCTCTGACTCTGTTCTAAGTTTCTCAGTGCACAGCCCAGGGCCACATGCATTCCGCTTCTTATGGCCAATCACCTCTGCACTCTGCCCAGACTCCCGCCCGCCCTCCCCTCCTACCTCTTCAGTGAGCACTTAGTGTACCGTAACCGTACCGGTCTGGTGGGCATCATACGTGGCTCCTTCACTTTAGAGACAGTGTCAGACAGTCATGCGGTCAGGTGCCAGGCATCCCTCTCACGATTTCCCGGTTCCCGTTTAGAGAGACAGCACAGCAGTGAGTGACTCCACTGCTCCACACGTCACTGAGCAGTGAGCACAGATAGGCAGGCAGGTTTAGACTAGCAGCGCAACTTCGCAAGCCCCACGGCACGCCCATAACATTCATAGTGAAATTGGGCAGGGGAGGAGCAAAATACAAATAAGCAAAAGCAGCCGGGAAAACTATTTGTGGAAATTGCAGCACTGGCTCAAGGGGCAAAAAAAATTAATTGTCTACAATTTCCCCAGCCCCACTAATATTCACAAACGCTGGTCCCTCTAATAAAAAATCTATGCATCTCTACATTGTATTTCTTTGAATTTCAATAAAAACTTAATTTTTTTTTTTTTTCTGGTGGTGTCACCCTTTGGAGGGTGTCACCCGGTGCGGCCCGCACACCCCTAGTGACGCCACTGACCAGGATTCCTAATGGTTATAACTCCATTTATGATATTATCAATTTTTGGGAGTGATCTAACCAAGGAACAAAAATAGTTTAAACACTAATGTAATATGCTCACAAGTATGTGTTAAGAAATGGGATAAGCCCCCTGAAATTAAGTATTCCTTTGGTATACTCTAGACAATTGTAGTTTATCAGTATTTGTACAGACAAAGGGAATTGTGGCAATACACAGGTATAGAGGGACTTAAAGGGACACTGAACCCAAATTTTTTCTTTCGTGATTCAGATAGATCATGAAATTTTAAGCAACTTTTTAATTTACTCCTATTATTAAATTTTCTTCATTCTCTTGGTATCTTTATTTGAAATGCAAGAATGTAAGTTTAGCTGCCGGCCTATTTTTGGTGAACAACCTTTGTTGTCCTTGCTGATTGGTGGATAAATTCATCCACCAATAAAAAAGTGCTGTCTAGAGTTCTGAACAAAAAAACTGCTTAGATGCCTTCTTTTTCAAATAAAGATAGCAAGAGAATAAAGTAAAATTGATAATAGGAGTAAATTAGAAAGTTGCTTAAAATAGCATGCTCTATCTGAATCACGAAAGGAAAAATTTGGGTTCAGTGTCGCTTTAATTACATACACATTTGTTAGTAGCTAGCTGGTACACTAGTATTATATAACCCATGGTATCAAGTAGTTAGTAATCAGGGAGGATATAAGAATATGGTAGAATATATTCAAGCACTACATTAGGCGTATGTGTGCTTCTAATTTGTATTTGCTAAGTGTCAGCTATTTGGCTGCCTTTTTAATACTATGGGGCATATTTATCAAGCTCCGAATGGAGCTTGATGCCCCGTGTTTCTGGCGAGCCTGCAGGCTCGCCAGAAACAGCAGTTATGAAGCAGCGTTCACAAAGACCGCTGCTCCATAACCTGTCCGCATGCTCTGAGCAGGCGGACAGACATTGCCGCAATTCAACCCGATCGAGTACGATCGGGTTGATTGACACCCCCCTGCTGGCGGCGGCGTTGCACCAGCAGCTCTTGTGAGCTGCTGGTGCAATGCTGAATACAGCGAGCGTATTACTTGCCGTATTCAGCGAGGTCTGTCGGACCTGATCAGCACTGTTGGATCAGGTCCGACAGACCTTGATAAATTGGGGCCTATGTATTTCACTCTTCCAGGAACTCATTTATACTTCTACATAAAAAAAAGCTCCAGAGAATACAGGTCATGAATAATACAATAATAATAGAAATTAAAATAGTAGCTTTTCACCAAACAGGCATATAGGAGTGCTGTGTTACACATATGATTAGACATATAAAGGTCAAGCAAAACATATATATACTTATATATATTTATGTAAGTAATGGTTTAAAGGGACACTGAAACCAAATTTTTTTATTTTGTGATTCAGATAGAGCATGCGATTTTAAGCAACTTTCTAATTTACTTGTTTATTGGTGGGTGAATTTATCCACCAATCAGCAAGAACAACCCAGGTTGTTAACCAAAAATGCGCCGGGATCTAAACTTACATTCTTGCATTTCAAATAAAGATACCATGAGAATGAAGAAAATTTGATAATAGGAGTAAATTAGAAAGTTGCTTAAAATTGCATGCTTTATCTGAATCACAAAAGAAAAAAATTGGGTTCAGTGTCCCTTTATGTTTACCTACAGCATTTATCGCTTAATATTATTGCTTCCTTAAGCCTTATAGCTTCATTTGTCCTGTATTTTGATTAAGCATATTTTAATATGTATAGAAGAGCAAAGAGTTAAATTAATTTTCATAGTGTATCCAGGTTTTCGTTATCTAATCAGTGGTTAACCAATAAAAACAGATCACAAGGTATTTATTTTAACTAGCACACATTGTTTTAATTATGTCTATGATTAAGGCCACTGGCCGAAACATGTCAGACTCTGGCCCCTATTTAAGAAATGTCTTGCGGACCTGATCCGACACTGTGGATCAGGTCCACAAGACCTCGCTGAATGCGGAGAGCAATAAGCTCTCCGTATTCAGCATTGCACCAGCAGCTCACAAGAGCTGCTGGTGCAACGCCGCCCCCTGCAGACTCGTGACCAATCGGCCGCCAGCAGGGGGGTGTCAATCATCCCGATCGTACTCAATCGGGTTGATTTCCAGCGATGTCTGTCCGCCTGCTCAGAGCAGGCGGACAGGTTATGGAGCAGCGGTCTTTGTGACCGCTGCTTGATAACTGCTGTTTCTGGCGTGTCTGACACGGGCCGTCAAGCTCCTTTCGGTGCTTGATAGATAGGCCCCTAAGACTCTTGCTTTTTGCTGTTTCTGTTGCTAGCTGCATGTAGCAGCTTTTCCTTTTACTATTGTTGAATAAATTCTGGACTTTTTAATCGAAGCTTGTGCCGGCTGTCTGCATAATTCTCTTATATAAGCATATACATATATATATATTTACAATTTGCTGCCATTGCTGTGCTACTTACCCCCATCGCTGCTCTAGTTCTCATGCCATGTCTAACGGCATGAGAACGAGGCTTTTATTGGAGCCTATGGAAGCGCACTCTTGTGAGAGCAATGCTTCCCAGCAATGAGAACACGAGCTTGCGTTTGCTTTGCTCTCAACTTGTAATACCAGCGCACCTTAGCGTGCACTGGTTTTACTCAGTGGAGTGCAAATATCCCTTTCATGAAAGCGATATTTAGCGATATACTTATAATCTGGCCATATGTAATATGCCAACAACTTAAACACCAATGGAAGTCTTCTATTCTTCAGCATCAGTTAGTTGTAGGGGGTGGTAAGCCAAGAATAAGCTGATGAGCCCACATAAAGCAGTTTCATGTGTTTTCTCTGTATTACAGATGAGATGAGTGAGAGCCGGCAGACGCATGTGACATTGCATGACATTGACCCGCAGGCTCTAGAACAGCTGGTACAATTTGCATACACAGCAGAGATTGTGGTGGGAGAGGGCAACGTGCAGGTGAGTGTCATGACTGGAATTAAAAAAATAACAAAACATGAACTTGTGTAATTCAGAGTCCACTACTCTAGTTATTGTTACTGTTACTGTACAATAACTACTAGTTATTGTTACTGTCAAACCGTTTAGTCATTCTTCATGATCTATATGGCCACTATGCATTTTTGTCCGTGTGAATACTTCTTGTTATTTAAATATCCTACATCTAAGAGCATGCAAACCACTATTCCTTTGCTTTACTGTATACAAGAAGAAATTGTACAATTTTATCAAAACTGGTCCAGTTTTTTGTGCTATAAGTTGATACAATGGAAAAATAACATTAACCCCTTAATAGTGCCATGGGTTACAGAAATGTTTCTACCACTGAAGACCAGACAGCTTTTTACAATTGTGCTATGCAGAGAACCTGTTTGTGCCTTACTCTTTTACAACCAATTGTGTGAGAGCAGGGCATGTCAATTACTCTGAATAAGCTAGTGTTGCAGTGTTTTATCTTGCCACTTCTGATATGGTGCAGAGGATAAAGTTTCTGCCTCTTAAATTTGTGGTTGCAGGTTCACTCATGTGAGCCTGCACTGCAAAGCCTTAAAGCTGCAAATCTTAAAAAATGTCCCTTTATATATTGTTTTTTCAGCACCAATTTAGCTTTCGTATGATGCATTTTAACTGTATTATTGTATTGTTTTTGTATTTACAGTTAGTTTATTGCTGGCATTTTACAATATACAGGGAGTGCAGAATTATTAGGCAAGTTGTATTTTTGAGGATTAATTTAATTATTGAACAACAACCATGTTCTCAATGAACCCAAAAAACTCATTAATATCAAAGCTGAATAGTTTTGGAAGTAGTTTTTAGTTTGTTTTTAGTTATAGCTATTTTAGGGGGATATCTGTGTGTGCAGGTGACTATTACTGTGCATAATTATTAGGCAACTTAACAAAAAACAAATATATATCCATTTCAATTATTTATTTTTACCAGTGAAACCAATATAACATCTCAACATTCACAAATATACATTTCTGACATTCAAAAACAAAACAAAACAAATCAGTGACCAATATAGCCACCTTTCTTTGCAAGGACACTCAAAAGCCTGCCATCCATGGATTCTGTCAGTGTTTTGATCGGTTCACCATCAACATTGCGTGCAGCAGCAACCACACTGTTCAGAGAGGTGTACTGTTTTCCCTCCTTGTAAATCTCACATTTGATGATGGACCACAGGTTCTTGCCAGCCACGCTGTGGAGTACTTGGACGCGTGTGATGGAGCATTGTCCTGCATGAAAATCATGTTTTTCTTGAAGGATGCAGACTTCTTCCTGTACCACTGCTTGAAGAAGGTGTCTTCCAGAAACTGGCAGTAGGACTGGGAGTTGAGCTTGACTCCATCCTCAACCCGAAAAGGCCCCACAAGCTCATCTTTGATGATACCAGCCCAAACCAGTACTCCACCTCCACCTTGCTGGCGTCTGAGTCGGACTGGAGCTCTCTGCCCTTTACCAATCCAGCCACGGGCCCATCCATCTGGCCCATCAAGACTCACTCTCATTTCATCAGTCCATAAAACCTTAGAAAAATCAGTCTTGAGATATTTCTTGGCCCAGTCTTGACGTTTCAGCTTGTGTGTCTTGTTCAGTAGTGGTCGTCTTTCAGCCTTTCTTACCTTGGCCATGTCTCTGAGTATTGCACACTTTGTGCTTTTGGGCACTCCAGTGATGTTGCAGCTCTGAAATATGGCCAAACTGGTGGCAAGTGGCATCTTGGCAGCTGCACGCTTGACTTTTCTCAGTTCATGGGCAGTTATTTTGCGCCTTGGTTTTTCCACACGCTTCTTGCGACCCTGTTGACTATTTTGAATGAAACGCTTGATTGTTCGATGATCACGCTTCAGAAGCTTTGCAATTTTAAGAGTGCTGCATCCCTCTGCAAGACATCTCACTATTTTTGACTTTTCTGAGCCTGTCAAGTCCTTCTTTTGACCCATTTTGCCAAAGGAAAGGAAGTTGCCTAATAATTATGCACACCTGATATAGGGTGTTGATGTCATTAGACCACACCCCTTCTCATTACAGAGATGCACATCACCTAATATGCTTAATTGGTAGTAGGCTTTCGAGCCTATACAGCTTGGAGTAAGACAACATGCATAAAGAGGATGATGTGGTCAAAATACTCATTTGCCTAATAATTCTGCACTCCCTGTAGTTTTCAAGGGATATGAAACTCATATGTAAAAAATACCTAGGTTGGCTCAGGGGCAGCAAAGCATTACTGTGAGCTAGCTGATGATTGGAGGCTGCACATATATGCCTCTTTTCATTGGCTTACCTGATGTGTTCAGCTAGCTCCCAGTAGTGCATTGCTGCTCAATCAACAAAGAATACCAAGAGAATAAATCAAATTTGATAATAAAAGTAAAGAATAGATAATAGTAAATTGTAAAGTTGTTTAAAATTGTATACGCTATCTGCACTTCAAAAAAAAAAAATTCTACCTCACATGGCGCCATCGCCACTCCTGAAAGTTCCTCTGAAAATACAAGGTTTGGAGTGAACAAGTGATTCAAGAGGTGCCAAGAAATTTTTACAATCTAGGCTTTTAGTCTTCTCTCTTTCTTGTAAAGAAAAATGATGGTGATTCAGAGTTTCAAGATGAAATCCCTGCTCTGAGTAATCAACCTTATGCCGCTGGGGGCATTTCTTTAATCGATCGACCTATAAGATGCTTAGTTCCACATCCCCATCTCAGAATCACACCAAAAATATAAGTTTCGCAGTTCAAGACCGTCATTTCCAGTTTGCCTCTATGCCCTTTAGAATTTCTGTGGCACCTAGTGTTTTCACAGCAGATCTTGTTCCTCTTATAGTAGAACTTCGACTCAGGGGTTTGTTTGTAATCAACTATTTAAATTACATCCTTTTATTGGCAAAGACAAGTTATCAATCTCTTTTTTGCAGTTCTTTCAGGATCATGATTGGTTCATAAATGTTCAAGAAAGTCATCTTTGCCTTACTTCTGTTTTTGGGAACTCAGGTCAAAACTTTAGAATGTCTGGTCTCTCTGCCTCAGTCAAGGATTCATAATCTGCAAAAATATTTCCTTGATCTTCAAGTCACAAGGATGTCAGCATATCATTAGATGAAGATTCTGAGGCATATGGCTTCACTAATCCATTTGGGGAAATTGGCAAGATGGAGGATGTGCCAGTTTCAGTGACAATTTCTCCACCACTTCAAAAGGACTCAGGCTGTCTCCCGTCAGATTCCTTTTCAAGTTCAGCGGAGAAAGCTTATCCAATAGTGGTATCAGGTTCCAAACCTTTAAAGGGGACTTGCTCTTGCAGAATGGATCTTGCTTCAAACCGACTCCAGCAAACATGGATAAGGTGCTGTGTGCAACTTCCTCTATCCTCGGAGAGTTTGGGACAGTCATACTGTTAAACTGCCCTCCAATTTTCTGTAGATCAAGGCCATTTTGGACACCAGTTCATTTTCAAATTTCTGCTCTCAGGAAAGATGATGAAGGCTGTGACAGGCAACAAAACAGTGACTTCCTACATTTGCTTTCAAGGGGGGACAATAAGTCAGTCAGTCCTGAAAAAAGTATCTTAAGAAAGAGAAAACATGTTTCTTCAACAGAATAGCAGCTCAACAAAAAGCTTTTCAAAATGATTTTGGACGAATAGGGAATTTCAGAAGTAGATCTAATGGTCTCAAGTCTCAACCATCAGGTTCCACAATATTTCAGTTGTTTTACAGCTGTTAATACTCTAGAAGTGGGAGATTAATCTGATTTATCTCTCATTTTTCATCTGCTGTAACAAATTCTAAGGGAGAAAGTGATATTCATTGTGATCCTGCCCTTTTAGCCCCACAGGCCTTGGTTCCCTCTAGTCAAGTTCATCCTCCCTGGACCCTGCCCATGTCACGGGACATGCTTCTTCAAGGACCTTTGTTACATGCAGATCCACAAAGCCTTAGGTCGATGGCATGTTTGCTGAGATCCTCTATTTACAGCAAATAAACATTTCAAGTAATTCAAATACTTCTGAAGGCACGAAAAATATCTACCTGTAATGCTTATTCACTCTTCACTATCTAGCAGTCAATCTGTGTGTAATAAATGCTAGGAGACACTGGAATACATAGCATTTTGGTGGAAGAAGGATAATGGTCTAGGTGAAGGGTCATCTTAATGCTACAGGATACAAAGACATATTAGAAAATTGTGTGCTTCTAACTTTGTGACAACAGTTTGAGAAAGACCATTTCCTGTTCCAGCATGACTGTGTCTCTGTGCACAAAGCTTGGTCCGTGAAAACATGGTTGCAGAAGTTTGGAAGGAAAGAACTTGAATGGACTGCACAGATCCCTGACCTCAACCCCATTGAACACATTTTGGTTTAATTAGAACTTCAATTGTGAGCCAGACCTTCTTGTCAAACATAAATGCCTGACCACACAAATGCTTGCTGCTTTGAATGGGCACAAATCCCCACAGACACACTCCAAAATATTGTGGAAAGCCTTTTTAGAAGAGTTACAGCTGTTGATAAAGAAGCTCATATAGGTGTGATGGTCAGGTGTCCACATCATTTTAGACATATAATGTATGTTAAAAAAATATTGGAAATGATGTTGAGCAAAAGTGTGCATTATTTTTTCTAGTGTATATTCAGGGTTAGCTCCTTACCCTCCATAAAACAGGATTACAGCACACTCTCAAGGTAATGGGCTACAGCTATGTGCATCAATGTTCCTTTAGTGACTTCTACCTCCTGTGCAATATGCTATTGATGGAGATAGTTGTACAACAATGCAGCAGAACTCACTACAAATACGAGGTCATGAGCTATCACCTAGTGGAACTGCTATTGAATAATAGTGAGATTTCACATAGTGAGTTCTAAACAAGTTGTACAGCTGATTTAGTGACTCTAACTGATTTTAAATACATAAACCAAATTCAGATGATGAAAAAGAAATAATCTTCAGCACTGAGTATACCTCCAGCGAAATTTAACGCTAACTGTTGCTTCTCTGATCCATCCAAATAAACCCAGCCACAACTTTCCTCATTGAAAAATATTGTAACTTCACTAACATGAAATCCCTATCTTAGATTACTCTAAGTACGACCTCCCTTGGCAGCTGTAACTTATAAAAGATGACCCAGTCATTCGCCTTACAATTAGCCCTAACTGCTATAGTCTTCCTCACTACACACCCCTTAACGCCACACAATCCCTACTACAAACCCCTTCTTTGCAAACACCAACCCACCCTATATAACAAGTAACAAACATCTCACTCATTTAACTGTAGATACCTGGAGAAAAAAAACTCCCTTGTTGCATATAATAATTGGACAGGCTAAACTGCCATTGCAAGGCATCACCCCCTTCCCAAAATGAAACGCACCTATATGCTGCCTCATATCTAGTTCTCTATACTTTTGTATAAATAGAACTGTATGCCTCACTTACTATGCCCTTAGTCATGACTAATTAAAGGGATATTAATCCCAATTTTGTATTTTGGGATTCAGATAGAGTATGCAATTTTAAGCAACTTTCTAATTTACTCCTATTATCATATTTTCTTTGTTCTCTTGGTATCTTTATTTGAAAAAGTAAGAATGTATGCTTAGGAGCCTGAACATTTTTGGTTCAGAACCCTGGCTAGCAATTGCTGATTGGTGACTACATTTAACCACCAATAAACAAGCGCAACCCAGGTTCTGAACCAAAAATGGGCCGGCTACATTCCTGCTTTTCAAATAACGATACCAAGAGAAGGAAGAAAAATTGCTAGAAGGAGTAAATTAGAAAGTTGCTTAAAATTGTATGCTGTGACTCATGGAAGTTTAATTTTGACTTTAGTGTCCCTTTAAATTCTGTGGTGAACATTTGCTACAATGTATGCTTTTAGTATTCCACCTCCTCATTAATCAAGTAAATTGTCACAAAATATCATTCTATAATGTTAAGTCAAAAAGTAAAGTGACTTATATTGAAAGCGCAGTTTATTTGTAAAAAAGTTATTTGGTAGCAATATAAGGAAATGTTAAACAATAAACTTGTGCCGCCCCCTGTTGTTATAGCAATGTAATTGCAAGATTCAGCCTTTGAATTTCTGTAGCATTTCGCAGTGTGTGAATTCATTCTGCTGATTGAGCCTGTTTTGAGCTTGTATAAGGTAGCCTTGCCCATCTAATCACCTCACCTCTCTTTCCTTTTTAATACAGGAAGTGTCCACAGCTGCATTAATTAATTATGGGAAATACAGAACCTGGCCACCAGGTGGAGGCAAAGACGCCCCTGCCAAAGGCTTAAATACCTCCCCCACTTCCCTCATCCCCCAGTCATTCTTTGCCTTTCGTCACAGGAAGTTGGCAGAGAAGTGTCAGAAGATTTCGGAGTAGTTCCTTAGGAAGGGTACCTGCCCTTCGAGATGGGACTGGAGTTTTAAGTAGTCTTGTCAGCCTCTCAGTGAGAGCATTGATGAAAGTTAGAGTCTGGAGATGCAGGGAGAGTCTTTCTGCGAAACCATGCAGACTCATATTAACAACTCCTTAAGCAATCAGCGTTGATGAGTTTCGCTGCCTGCTTTCTTCACTCAAGTCCATGTCAGAAGCGCTGCTACCATCTGTCAAACTTGAAGGACCGTGTTACTGTTCCACGGCATAGATTCCAGTAAGATCGTTTATTTTTGACACACATGTTAACGATAGAAGACAGGGTCACAGTGGGACTCCTTTATCTTTATGGAATCAAGGGTTAATATCTCCTGAGGGGGATTATTAAACAGGGTTTTTTTAATCATATTTATGTGATTTCGACTGCTTATGTGTAAGAGACGTTTGGGCTCATAGGCTTATACGGAACGTACAGGTTGTTTTTCACTTGAAAGCTGCGCAGTTTTATTAGCTGGCATGCTTTTTACTTAGCTGCAGCGGTCCTGTATGATGCACCATGTGACCAGGTGTGGTCACGTTTTTCTTCCATTTCTGATTCCTGACCGAGTTTCTGCGGAGAGGAGCAACTCTTCTCTACCTGTCTGGGTCATAAGAGGTGGTGAGTGCCCCAGCCATTGGGGGTAGAAGGTGCCAGTTGTTCTTTCTATAATTTAAATTAGACGAAATATGGAGGATTCTGATTTTTTAGAGGGGGATCCCTCTGATTCAGAATTTGATACCTGTGTATATTGTGAGGAGACCCGGGTAGCCCAGCCCTCTCAATTATGTTCCGTATGTCGCAATAGGGTGTTCTCATCAACCAATGTTGAGATGTTAGAAACCACTGAGCCGTCCGCCTCTGAGGATTCCTCGTCCCGTGAGGTGTGTTCCCTAGAATCTTCTGTTCTTACACATGTAGTTTCCCCGAGTACCCCTGCTCCTTCGGCTGAAGGGGGCTTTTTTCCTCCAGAGGTTACTGCGCAGCTCCGCATGGCCATCTCTACGGCCTTAGCAATTTTACCTATCCCTGCTACATGCAAGCGAAGGGTTAATCCATGCACTCCTGCTCAGGGACCGTCGTGTAAAATGACGATTGTATCTGATCAGTCATCTGGGGATGTGGTTCCCTCTGAGGCTTCAGAGGTAGGACCTCCAGGGTTGGAGTTTGCAAAGTTGATGGATTTGGCATTTAGACTTAGAATGGCACGCCTGCGTTTACTTCTAAGAGAATCCCAGTTCCAAGCTCTACGGGGGGTTTGTGTTGTATGACAGGCTGGACTTGTTTTTTTTTTCACACTCCTTTGGCTATCACTTTTGTGCACTAGCCGATTTTCTTTTGCTTTTCCGTTTTGGATTG
Source organism: Bombina bombina (assembly GCF_027579735.1). NCBI lineage: Eukaryota > Metazoa > Chordata > Amphibia > Anura > Bombinatoridae > Bombina > Bombina bombina. The sequence continues at coordinate 92,728,181 of NC_069506.1, forward strand.
TATTTTGTTTTTAGAGCTCTGGGTCATTGTAGAATGTCCTTTTAGGAAGACGTATAATTAATGGGTTCTTTTGTACTAACGACTTTGATGGTCGAGATTGTTGGAGACTTCCGGTGGAAGCTTCCAGGTCTCTATTCGAGGTGATGTTTTCCCTCAATATTTTTGAGACAATATTTAAGTCTCTGAGTTTTATTTTTATTCTCAGTTTTTTCTAGCTTTGCTGGAATTTAAGAATTTTCTGTTAGCCCTTGGGTGTTCTGGCAGATATGTTGTATCCTATTTGACAGGCAGGACCTGAATGGAGTTTTTCTCTGTTCCGGTCCAGACAGAACAGGTCCATCTATCCTAGATGACAGACAGGACCTGTTTTAGGTATTATCTTGGGTAAGCGCTTGATGCTGGATCATTTTGGAACCAGGGGTCCCAGAGGCCAGAGCTAGGCTTCACTTTCTGTTCTGGGCAAGTTGTTTCCTCTCTTGAGTTTGCCTTTCGGCAGAGAGAGGGAAGTTACAGGTGACTTTTGGAGTCTTTTTACCGGCACCCATCCCGTCCTATTTTGATTTTATGTTTCTTAATCAGAGCTTATTAGATCTCCTTCTTGAGGGAGTTTATAAGGTTCTCTCTACCCTTGTGCAGGAAGATGATATCTTTCCTGTTTTCATCCGTTTGGACAAAACCGGTTCTTAGGGACCGTATCTTCCAGTGAAACCCATTCTGATCCTAGGTTTTCTTCTGGGATCAGGGGTGTAATGTGGCAGTATCCTGCTTCTAGTTTTATAGTAGCTCCGGGTCTTGGCGGTTCTGGTTTTTCTTACCATCATCTCCTAGTAGACTTTTAGGAATTTTCTCTGGTCTTTTTGATCCTCAGAGTTGGATCTAGACCTGAGTTTTCTGGTGTAGGCACCAGGGTGAACCATTGGATGCTGATTGGGTCTTACAGATAGGAAGATTTTTCTTCATATGTGCGAAGTTAGAGTTTTTCACTTTGGGTTATGCGCTCCAGTCCCCCTTCTGGCCTTTATGGCGCTGTGGTGGGGGGTGAGGTTTTCAGCCGAGGCCGAGACTTTGACATGGCATTGGTAAGTCCGTTTTAGTGGACCTACATGGAATACCGGTTGAGGAACTCGATCTCCAGGGTCTGTCCAGTTCTCCCTGTCCTATGGGATTTTTCTTTTAGCTCTCCCGGCGGTTTTAACTTTGTCACTTCCCTATCAGTGGGGAGAGAGTGCCCTATGGGGGTCCTTGGATCAGGAGTTCCTTCCAATTATTCCTAAAGTTCCTCAGTTGAGCATTCTGCTCTGAGGATTTGGTCTTTTGGGTTTGTACTATTTGGAACCTCTCAATGGGTAGATCCTTTTCTGTGAAAGAGAGTTCCTCCTACATCGACGGAGGTGTCTCAAGTTTTGTGGTGGACGGAGTCCCAATACGGACCTTTGTCGGCGATCCTCTCTATGAACGGCTCTTCTGGAACGGATATTCACTACAATCATTCCTTTAATCTGACTATCCGAAGGGATTCGAATGTTTGTATCTGAATGGGGAGTCCGATCGAGATTCTCAGGACGTCCGTACCTATCCCAGGTTCCCTGTCATCAGTCAGGCTGATGGATCCTTATTGGGGGTTGGAAGGTCTATTTTAATGTTCTCCTTTTGGCCATGTCTCTCTTTGTCGAGAATGGCCCAATCCGAGCAGGAGCAGAAGTCAGTGTGACTGATTGCTCCGTTGTTGCTCGCGAGTCCGTATCGTGGTTTAGGGGCTTTATCGCCATGGGAGGTACCTTGTTGCAAGGATCTGCTGGGTCAAGGTTCCTTGCGTCATGAGATCTTTTTCTCTGAGGCGGATGCGAGAAGTCGTGTGATCTTCGCCGAGAGACACATTTTTTCCTGAAGGGTAACGGTCCTTTCTTTAGCTCGTAGCTGGTCTCTCGTCATCTATCATAGGTGTGGAGGGCCACCCTTGGTCGGGTGGGGATAGATCGTCCTTGCTCTCTACTGAGTTCCAGGTTTTATTTCCTTATTTTCATCCAGGATGATCTGGAGAAGGGACTGTCTAACTAGTTGTTCTTGTTAGAGCAATCTTTTTTGGGACATCTAACTGTACTAGCCTGAGGGTTAATTTAGCTGCCTAGCTAGCAGGAGGTTGCAGTTTGAATCCGGATGCAGTTTCTTGCCCCTGGATTGTGGACTAGCATGCCATTTTTTTAAGATACCCTTTGGTCCTGCTGTTCCAGAGGTTCCTGGAATTAAGTTATTTTTGCTAGGGCACTGACTGCGGTCAGGCCGGTGAATTCAATCTACTGCTCCGTCTTGGAGTTTAGATTTTAATGTTAGGGAGTTTTCTTCAATGATCCCTTCCGTCTGTAGATTATTTTCTATATACTATAATCTTGACGTTATACTCTTGCAATATTACTTAAATGGGTTTTTCCTTTCTAATATGGCTGTGTGACGAGATTTGTTAGGTTTTTCTCCCTAAGATTGTTGTTTTTCCATGTCTTTTCCTTCTCTATATGGAAAGGTTTTTTTTCCCTTTTCGGGGAATCATATCTTGATGTTTTATTTGCAAGCTGCATAGGAATAGATAATTTGTTTCTGTTGTATATTCATATTTGGGAAGTGCAAGGGTTTGAAGTCTTAGCCAATTTCCTTATTGTTATTGGAGGAGTGTTTTTTCGCTGGCTTAGGAGACAGCAGGACACTAGCCTCCTCAGGGGTTTATGGCTCAGTTTGAGAGCAGTGACGTCCTCTTGGGTCTCTGGCATGAGATCTCTATGGTTCTGAAAAATTGGGGTTTCATGTTCCTTTAAGTAATTGTGTCAACACATTAGGGCATTTTATATGCAAATGTGAGCAAAAGCGATCTGCACCAAAAAATGCCATTAAATACTTCCTTCACAGCTCCGCAAGTATAAAAAGTGCCACACCTTTCTACGCTTTTTTATGGAGGGTGTATAGAGAAAGATCTGTATTGTGGTCAGCAAATAGTGGTTTGGGTAAGGGATCAGGAGCAGCCGAAAAGAGCATGTGTCACACCTGTTAGACCTGAGGGCTGAGGAAGGAACTAACGCCTAGATTTAGAGTTCTGCGGCCAAAGGGGTGCGTAGCTAACGCTGGCTTTTTTCTGGCCGCACCTTTTAAATACCGCTGGTATTGAGAGTTCACAGAATGGCTGCGTTAGGCTCCAAAAAAGGAGCGTAGAGCATATTTAACGCAACTTCAACTCTCGATACCAGCGGTGCTTACGGACGCGGCCAGCTTCAAAAACGTGCTCGTGCACGATTCCCCCATAGAAAACAATGGGGCTGTTTGAGCTGAAAAAAAACCTAACACCTGCAAAAAAGCCGCGTTCAGCTCCTAACGCAGCCCCATTGTTTTCTATGGGGAAACACTTCCTACGTCTGCACCTAACACCCTAACATGTACCCCGAGTCTAAACACCCCTAACCTTACACTTATTAACCCCTAATCTGCCGCCCCGCTATCGCTGACCCCTGCATATTATTATTAACCCCTTATCTGCCGCTACTTACATTATCCCTATGTACCCCTAATCTGCTGCCCCTAACACCGCCGACCCCTATATTATATTTATTAACCCCTAATCTGCCCCCCACAACGTCGCCTCCACCTGCCTACACTTATTAACCCCTAATCTGCCGAGCGGACCGCACCGCTACTATAATAAAGTTATTAACCCCTAATCCGCCTCACTCCCGCCTCAATAACCCTATAATAAATAGTATTAACCCCTAATCTGCCCTCCCTAACATCGCCGACACCTAACTTCAAGCATTAACCCCTAATCTGCCGACTGGAGCTCACCGCTATTCTAATAAAAGTATTAACCCCTAAAGCTAAGTCTAACCCTAACACTAACACCCCCCTAAGTTAAATATAATTTAAATCTAACGAAATAAATTAACTCTTATTAAATAAATTATTCCTATTTAAAGCTAAATACTTACCTGTAAAATAAACCCTAATATAGCTACAATATAAATTATAATTATATTATAGCTATTTTAGGATTTATATTTATTTTACAGACAACTTTGTAATTATTTTAACCAGGTACAATAGCTATTAAATAGTTAATAACTATTTAATAGCTAAAATAGTTAAAATAATTACAAAATTTCCTGTAAAATAAATCCTAACCTAAGTTACAATTAAACCTAACACTACACTATCAATACATTAATTAAATACAATATCTACAAATAAATACAATGAAATAAACTAACTAAAGTACAAAAAATAAAAAAGAACTAAGTTACAAAAAATAAAAAAATATTTACAAACATCAGAAAAATATTATAACAATTTTAAACTAATTACACCTACTCTAAGCCCCCTAATAAAATAACAAAGCCCCCCAAAATAAAAAAAATGCCCTACCCTATTCTAAATTAAAAAAGTTCAAAGCTCTTTTACCTTACCAGCCCTGAACAGGGCCCTTTGCGGGGCATGCCCCAAAGAATTCAGCTCTTTTGCCTGTAAAAAAAACACATACAATACCCCCCCCCCAACATTACAACCCACCACCCACATACCCCTAATTTAACCCAAACCCCCCTTAAATAAACCTAACACTAAGCCCCTGAAGATCTTCCTACCTTATCTTCACCATACCAGGTTCACCGATCGATCCAGAAGAGCTCCTCCGATGTCTTGATCCATGCCCCGCAAAGGGCCCTGTTCAGAGCTGGTAAGGTAAAAGAGCTTTGAACTTTTTTAATTTAGAATAGGGTAGGGCATTTTTTTTATTTTGGGGGGCTTTGTTATTTTATTAGGGGGCTTAGAGTAGGTGTAATTAGTTTAAAATTGTTGTAATATTTTTCTAATGTTTGTAAATATTTTTTTATTTTTTGTAACTTAGTTCTTTTTTATTTTTTGTACTTTAGTTAGTTTATTTCATTGTAGTTATTTGTAGATATTTTATTTAAATAATTTATTGATAGTGTAGTGTTAGGTTTAATTGTAGATAATTGTAGGTAGTTTATTTAATTAATTTATTGATAGTGTAGTGTTAGGTTTAATTGTAACTTAGATTAGGATTTATTTTACAGGTAATTTTGTAATTATTTTAACTATTTTAGCTATTAAATAGTTCTTAACTATTTAATAGCTATTGTACCTGGCTAAAATAAATACAAAGTTGCCTGTAAAATAAATATTAATCCTAAAATAGCTACAATATAATTATAATTTATGTTGTAGCTATATTAGGGTTTATTTTACAGGTAAGTATTTAGCTTTAAATAGGAATAATTTATTTAATAAGAGTTAATTTATTTCTTTAGAATAAAATTATATTTAATTTAGGGGGTGTTAGGGTTAGGGTTAAAATTAGCTTTAGGGGTTAAAAAATTTATTAGAGTAGCGGTGAGCTCCGATCGGCAGATTAGGGGTTAATACTTGAAGTTAGGTGTCGGCGATGTTAGGGAGGGCAGATTAGGGGTTAATACTATTTATTATAGAGTTAGTGAGGCGGGAGTGAGGCGGATTAGGGGTTAATAACTTTATTATAGTAGCGGTGCGGTCCGCTCGGCAGATTAGGGGTTAATAAGTGTAGGCAGGTGGAGGCGACGTTGAGGGGGGCAGATTAGGGGTTAATAAATATAATATAGGGGTCGGCGGTGTTAGGGGCAGCAGATTAGGGGTACATAAGGATAACGTAAGTAGCGGCGCTTTGCGGTCGGCAGATTAGGGGTTAATTATTGTAGGTAGCTGGCGGCGACGTTGTGGGGGTCAGGTTAGGGGTTAATAAATATAATATAGGGGTCGGCGGTGTTAGGGGCAGCAGATTAGGGGTACATAAGTATAATGTAGGTGGCGGTCGGCAGATTAGGGGTTAAAAAAATTTAATAGAGTGGCGGCGATGTGGGGGAACCTCGGTTTAGGGGTACATAGGTAGTTTATGGGTGTTAGTGTACTTTAGAGCACAGTTGTTAAGAGCTTTATAAACCGGCGTTAGCCCAGAAAGCTCTTAACTACTGACTTTTTTCTGCGGCTGGAGTTTTGTCGTTAGATTTCTAACGCTCACTTCAGCCACGACTCTAAATACCGGAGTTAGAAAGATCCCATTGAAAAGATAGGATACGCAATTGACGTAAGGGGATCTGTGGTATGGAAAAGTCGCGGCTGAAAAGTGAGCGTTAGACCCTTTCCTGACTGACTCCAAATACCAGAGGGCGGTAAAAACCAGCGTTAGGAGCCTCTAACGCTGGTTTTGACGGCTACCGCTAAACTCTAAATCTAGGCCAAGTAACTATACTAGAACACAAAAAACTGAAGTTACCTTAAAGGGACAGTTTAATCAAAAATTTTCTCCCCTTTAATTTGTTCCCAATGATCCACTTTACCTGCTGGAGTGTATTAAATTGTTTACAAGTAGCTCCTTTACCCTTATATTGGCATTTGAAATTGTTAATTTAGCATGTGGTATCCCCACCTATTCTGAAAGTTTGTGGCCGCGCGTACCAGCTATAGATAAGCTTTGTAAACGCAGCCAGCAGAAGAAATTACACTCCCAGTGTGATAAGGCAGAGATAAGGTAATAAAATGTTGATTTTCCATTGTTCTCTCAAAGTATTGGTGATTGTTTTAAGAACAGATATAAGATAAAGAAGCAGGTATATGTGCACAATGTGATACAGTAATGAGATCTGATTATACCTACAAGCTCAACCCATTTTATTAGGTTATGGCTTCAAAACACAAAATCAGAGCTTTAATATACACAAATAAGCCTTAAAAAGCTAATTTTCATACATTTTTTACTCTGCAGTTGGTAAAAAAAGCAATTGTAAACACATTAAGGGAAAACTATTTTAGTATACTGTCCCTTTAAGTGCAGCACAGGAAATCCATCAGAGGAGGAAACAAACTTGCAGAAAAGAACCTGGCAGAAATATATAGGTGACTGGCCAGAGGTCAGAAACAGAGTTCAATACAGGGAATAGCAGAATCAGAGGAGCATGCAGAAGTCTGTAACAGCATTATAGGTAAGCAGTGTAGGGTATAGCAGAACCAGTGTCCACGGAGCATGCAGAAGTCTGTAACAGCATTATAGGTAAGCAGTAGAGGGTTTAGCAGAACCAGTGTCCACAGAGCATGCAGAAGTCTGTAACAGCATTATAGGTAAGCAGTAGAGGGTCTAGCAGAAACAGTGTCGACGGAGCATGCAGACGTCTGTAACAGCATTATAGGTAAGAAGTAGAGGGTCTAGCAGAAACAGTGTCCACGGAGCATGCAGAGGTCTGTAACATCATTAAAGGTAAGCAGTAGAGGGTATTGCAGAAACAGTATCCAAGGAGCATGCAGAACTCTGTAACATCATTAAAGGTAAGCAGTAGAGGGTATTGCAGAAACAGTATCCAAGGAGCATGCAGAACTCTGTAACATCATTATAGGTAAGCAGTTTAGGGTATAGCAGAATCAGGGTCCAAGGAGCATGCAGAACTCTGTAACATCATTATAGGTAAGCATTTTAGGGTATAGCAGAATCAGGGTCCAAGGAGCATGCAGAAGTCTGTAACATCATTATAGGTAAGCAATTTAGGGTATAACAGAATCAGGGTCCAATGAGCATGCAGAAGTCTGTAACAGCATTTTAGGTAAGCAGTTTAGGGTATAGCAGAATCAGGGTCCAAGGAGCATGCAGAAGTCTGTAACATCATTATAGGTAAGCAGTTTAGGGTATAGCAGAATCAGGGTCCAAGGAGCATGCAGAAGTCTGTAACATCATTATAGGTAAGCAGTTTAGGGTATAGCAGAATCAGGGTCCAAGGAGCATGCAGAAGTCTGTAACATCATTATAGGTAAGCAGTTTAGGGTATAACAGAATCAGGGTCCAAGGAGCATGCAGAAGTCTGTAACAGCATTTTAGGTGGGCAAAGCAGAATCAGCATCCAAAAGGATGGTCAGAGGTCACCAGCTAGCTGCCTGTAGGGTATTGCTGCTCTTGAACAAAGGATACAAAGAGAACAAAATTTATTTGATAATAGAAGTAAATTGAAAGAAAAGTGTTTGAAAATTGTTTGCATGATTTGAACCATGAATGCGTAATTCTGACTTCCTTGTCCCTTTAACAAGCTATTAGAATGATCTCAGGAGGGGAGGTAGGAAGGTGCCCCTGCCCTATGCCTTGCAGCTATAATTGTATATTACTGTATGTGACTGGACCAGGTGATACTAGTATAGTACATCTAAGTTGAGGTATAATAACCTGTTCACAGGTCCTTCCTTCATCCTACGGAGACCTGCCCGATACACTCCAAGCGGCACTGAAGCAAATGAACTGTATTAGCCACAGTAATCTTATTGGCTGAGCATTGCTGATGCACAAGATTGACTTGTTAGTTTCAAATAAGTAGAAGCTCCTTTGACTCCTTTTATATACTGCTTATGCACTCTTTTCACCTGTATCCGAAATTAACTGTGAACTGTATAATAACTATAAATTGTGTGTAATAGCACAACTACACTTCTACCTACATACGCATATTTCCTGTATGTTTAACGAAAAGCAATGGACTTTGGTTTAATATCTCTCTCGCTCTCTATCTATCTATCTATCTATCTATCTATCTATCTATCTATCTATCTATATATATATATGTGTGTGTGTGTGTGTGTATATATTATAAAATAGTAAATTGTGTTATGTTTAATTGTAAATTGTCTGTCTACCTATCTGTCTATCGATCATCCTCACCTAGTACTACTCCAAACCTATTATTTACAAGTCTGCGATGGAAAGGAAGGATGAAAAAGTGGACTGAGCTACCTTTAACCCCTTAATGACCACAGCACTTTTCCATTTTCTGTCCGTTTGGGACCAAGGCTATTTTTACATTTCTGCAGTGTTTGTGTTTAGCTGTAATTTTCCTCTTACTCATTTACTGTACCCACACATATTATATACCGTTTTTCTCGCCACTAAATTGACTTTCTAAAGATACCATTATTTTCATCATATCTTATAATTTACTATAAAAAAAAATATAAAATATGAGGAAAAAATGGAAAAAAACACACTTTTTCTAACTTTGACCCCCAAAATCTGTTACACATCTACAACCACCAAAAAACACCCATGCTAAATAGTTTCTAAATTTTGTCCTGAGTTTAGAAATACCCAATGTTTACATGTGCTTTGCTTTTTTTGCAAGTTATAGGGCCATAAATACAAGTAGCACTTTGCTATTTCCAAACCACTTTTTTTCAAAATTAGCGCTAGTTACATTGGGACACTGATATCTTTCAGGAATCCCTGAATATCCCTTGACATGCATATATTTTTTTTTAGAAGACATCCCAAAGTATTGATCTAGGCCAATTTTGGTATATTTCATGCCACCATTTCACTACCAAATGCGATCAAATAAAAAAAATTGTTCACTTTTTCACAAATTGTTTCACAAACTTTAGGTTTCTCACTGAAATTATTTACAAACAACTTGTGCAATTATGGCACAAATGGTTGTAAATGCTTCTCTGGGATCCCCTTTGTTCAGAAATTCCAGACATATATGGCTTTGGCATTGCTTTTTGGTATTTAGAAGGCCGCAAAATGCCACTGCGCACCACACATGTATTATGCCCAGCATTGAAGGGGTTAATTAGGAAGCTTGTAGGGAGCTTTTAGGGTTAATTTTAGCTTTAGTATAATGTAGTAGACAACCCAAAGTATTGATCTAGGCCCATTTTGGTATATTTCATGCCACCATTTCACCGCCAAATGCTAACAAATAAAAATAAAGCGTTAAATTTTTCACAATTTTAGGTTTCTCACTGAAATTATTTACAAACAGCTTGTGCAATTATGGCGTAAATGGTTGTAAAAGCTTCTCTGGGATCCCCTTTGTTCAGAAATAGCAGACATATATGGCTTTGGCTTTGCTTTTTGGTAATTAGAAGGCAGCTAAATGCCCTTGCGCACCACACGTGTATAATGCCCAGCATTGAAGGGGTTAATTAGGGAGCTTGTAGGGAGCTTGCAGGGTTAATTTTAGCTTTAGTGTAGGTATCAACCTCCCACATGACACATCACACCCCCTGATCCCTCCCAAACAGCTCTCTTCCCTCCCCCACCCCACAATTGTCCCCGCCATCTTAAGTACTGGCAGTAAGTCTGCCAGTACTAAAATAAGAGTTTTTTGGGGATTTAAAAAAAAAAAATGATAATTCTGCTCTGTAGGATCCCCCCTTAGCCCCCAACCTCCCTGATCCCCCCCAAACAGCTCTCTAACCCCCCTCTCTGCCTTATTATGCGCCATATTGGGTACTGGCAGCTGTCTGCCAGTACCCAGTTTGAAATCAAATATGTTTTTTATTATATTTTATTATTTTAAAAATTATATTTTCTGTAGTGTAGCTGCCCCCCCTCAACCCCCAACCTCCCACCCTCCCAGATCGTTAAATTACAAGTTATTTTCTAATGTTCCCACCCTCTCTCCCACCGTGTAACACTTAACATTTGTTCCATAGTGTAGGGTTCCCACCCGCCCGCGCGCGCACCCGCTCCCGTGCACGCGCGTGCACCCACTCACGTGCGCACGCGCGCGCGCACTCGATCTCGCACCCTTCCCCACCGATGGCCGTCCACCCGCCTCCCTGGGTAAGCTCCCACCCACCAACGAACATGGCCATTGATGGCCAATGCAGAGAGGGCCACAGGGTGGCTCTCTCTTCATCGGTGGGCTAAAAAATGTTATAGCAGGATGCCTCAATATCGAGGCATCACTGCTATAACATGAAAGCAGTTGGAAGTGATCAGGATCGCTTCCACTGCTTTCAAAGACCAACGACGTACGGGGTACGTCCTTGGTCATTAACTGCATTTTTTTGCAGGACGTACCCCATACGTCGTTGGTCGTTAACCCCTTAATGACCACAGCACTTTTCCATTTTCTGTCCGTTTGGGACCAAGGCTATTTTTACATTTTTGCGGTGTTTGTGTTTAGCTGTAATTTTCCTCTTGCTCATTTACTGTACCCACACATATTATATACCGTTTTTCTCGCCATTAAATGGACTTTCCAAAGATACCATTATTTTCATCATATCTTATAATTTATTGTAAAAAAAATTATAAAATATGAGAAAAAAATGGAAAAAACACACTTTTTCTAACTTTGACCCCCAAAATCTGTTACACATCTACAACCACCAAAAAACACCCATGCTAAATATTTTCTAAATTTTGTCCTGAGTTTAGAAATAACCAATGTTTACATGTTCTTTGCTTTTTTTGCAAGCTATAGGGCCATAAATACAAGTAGCACTTTGCTATTTCCAAACCATTTTATTCAAGATTAGCGCTAGTTACATTGGGACACTGATATCTTTCAGGAATCCCTGAATATGCCTTGACATGTATATATTTTTTTTTAGAAGACATCCCAAAGTATTGATCTAGGCCAATTTTGGTATATTTCATGCCACCATTTCACCGCCAAATGCGATCAAATACAAAAAATCGTTCACTTTTTCACAAACTTTCAGTTTCTCACTGAAATTATTTACAAACAGCTTGTGCAATTATGGCATAAATGGTTGTAAATTTTTCTCTGGGATCCCCTTTGTTCAGAAATAGCAGACATATATGGCTTTGGCATTGCTTTTTGGTAATTAGAAGGCCGCTAAATGCCGCTGCGCACCACACGTGTATTATGCCCAGCAGTGCAGGGGTTAATTAGGGAGCTTGTAGGGAGCTTGTAGGGTTAATTTTAGCTTTATTCTAGTATAGCAGACAACCCAAAGTATTGATCTAGGCCCATTTTGGTATATTTCATGCCACCATTTCACCGCCAAATGCGATCAAATAAAAAAAAAAGTTCCCTTTTTCACAAACTTTTTGTTTCTCACTGAAATTATTTACAAACAGCTTGTGCAATTATGACATAAATGGTTGTAAATTTTTCTCTGTGATCCCCTTTGTTCAGAAATAGCAGACACATATGGCTTTGGCGTTGCTTTTTGGTACTTAGGCCGCTAAATGCGCATCACACGTATTATGGCTAGCAGTGAAGGGGTTAATTAGGTAGCTTGTAGGGAGCTTGCAGGGTTAATTTTAGCTTTAGTGTAGAGCTTAGCCTCCCACCTGAAACATCAGACCCCCTGATCCCTCCCAAACAGCTCTCTTCCCTCCCCCACCCCACAATTGTCCCCGCCATCTTAAGTACTGGCAGAAACTGCCAGTACTAAAATAAAAGCTATATTTGGGCTTTTTTTTTTAAAAAGAAAAGGCATATTTACATATGCTGCTCTGTAGGACCCCCCTTTAGCCCCCAAACTGACTGATCCCCCACCAAACAGCTCTCTAACTCTCCCCCTCTGTCTTAATGGCCGCCATCTTGGGTACTGGCAGCTGTCTGCCAGTACCCAGTTTAGAATAAAATTGGTGATTTTTAAATTTTTCCCCTTTTCTGTAGTGTAGCACCCTGCCCCACCAAAGACCAACCCCCCACCCCCTCCTAGATACCTTCGATTTATATTTTTTTTCCCATTAAAATACCCCTTTCTCAAACTTTTATACAGTTATATTTTCTGTAGTGTAGCGTTCCCACCCGTTCCCGCCCCGTGCACGCGCCCGCCCGTGCGCGCCCCCATCGGCTCTGCCCCCGATCCCGCCCCCCTCTACATTACCCGGCCCATCGATGGCCGCCCACCCGCCTCCCAAGTCGGCTCCCACCCACCAACGATACCGGCCATCAATGTCCGGTGCAGAGAGGGCCACAGAGTGGCTCTCTCTGCATCGGATGGCCATCTAGCGTTATTGCAGGATGCCTCCATATCGAGGCATCACTGCAATAACCGGAAAGCAGCTGGAAGCGAGCAGGATCGCTTCCAGCTGCTTTCCACACCGAGGACGTGCAGGGTACGTCCTCAGGCGTTAACTGCCTTTTTTTTGAGGACGTACCCTGCACGTCCTCGGTCATTAAGGGGTTAAGGGGTTAAAGGGACATGAAACCCATTTTTTTTTCTTTCATGATTTAGAAAGAGCATGCAATTTGAAACAACTTTCTAATGTACTTCTGTTATCTAATTTGTTTCATTCTGTTGATATAATTTGTTGAAAAACATCAATGTTTCTTTGACAAAGGATATCTAAAGAATGAAGCAAATTAGATAATAGAAAGACATTGGAATGTTGTTTGAAATGGCATTTTCAATCCGAATCATGAAAAAAAAAAATGGGTTTCATGTTCCTTTGAATACTTTAACCTTTTTTTGGTCTCAGTCTGGCCCTTACACATATATTCACAGATATTGTAGCATAAAATTTTAATTACAGACAGAATGGGATTCCTATAATAGCAACATTTTCCATGTATATGGTTTTGACAGAGCTATAGCAGAATGTAAACTGTGCCAAAGTTGGTTGAATATTTATAGATTTTCCATTGTCTGCAATGCATTCATGTAAGTTTCCTCTTACTGTTGGATATGCCAGCAATATATTGAAAGAGCAACAAAATTTTGGCCTCTGTGACAGAAAAAGGTTAGAGGAATCTTACATTTTGGATGATCCAAGGTCACATCCTGACATTTACCGATATCTTTTTGGCAGACATTGCTTCCAGCTGCCAGCCTTCTGCAGCTCAACGGTGTGAGGGACGCCTGCTGCAAGTTCCTTCTAAGCCAACTTGATCCCTCCAACTGCCTGGGGATCCGCAGTTTTGCAGATACACATTCCTGTAGCGACCTGCTGAAGTCTGCACACAAATATGTCCTGCAACACTTTGTAGAAGTGTCCAAGACTGAGGAGTTCATGCTGTTGCCACTGAAACAGGTTCTGATTTTCCTTTTACTCCATCAAACACAGACTAATGCGCTTTTTTTCAGTGACATGTAGGAGCCTTTCACGTTTACTACTAAAGTGGAATAGCCGCATGTGTGTTTCATTATGTGTGAACTTTATGTCCATTAAGATTTACTATATTGCAAATGGTTGCTACCTTGTTATTGGCTGCTTTTCATTTCAAAGGATTATATTACAAGTATTTGCAAATAAAAGTGAATCTTATATAATTTATTTGCTCTCTTTTGCTCCCATTAAAACATTACATAAATGCTATAAAACAATGTACATTTTTCTATAATGGAAATCTCACATTCCATATTTCTCTTACATTCCTAATTACAGCACCTGAAGTAGTAGATTATTCATTACTAATGGGTTAATATTGAGCCACAACTTTGAGAAAGGCTTTAATAATACCCCTCCTTACAACTTTCGTTTGCCTCTAGGTTTTTATTGGGAAGGCTGCTTCTTTGGGAGCTATGTCCCCCTGACTTGGCTGCATCATATCTTTGACCCATCTCTATTATTTCCATCAATTATACAAGACTCCATACTGCCTGACTGCTCATAACCACAATTTCCATATTTCTCACTTTCAATCAAACAGATGCTGAAGATAAGGTTGTTTTCTCTTATACTGCCATCGTTGATTTCATCATGGATAACTGTACCATCCAAGAAAGAAGTCCTCACACTCCTCCTCCTATCACCTTTTAAAAGGGCTCAACAAACCCAGGAGCCAAGGAGCCACTGGCTCCTAGAATTCTATCCTTGGCTCCTAATTTTTGGGGTTATTTTCTATATATCTACATACAAATACCACTGTCTGGCTCCTAAATAGTCTTACTGGCTCCTAATTTTTAAACAGATTTGTCAAGCATTGAAGTATGTTCATCTGATGAGCTACAATTTTTATTTCTATCACCACTATGAATGCCTTGTGTCTGTTTGCCGGATCTTCAACTCTAGCTAAAAACTACTCTCCATGCACTTTGACAGTAGTATGCTATTTGGCTTAGGCTTGCCAATTCTCCTGACTCATTCAGAGGGGCAACATTTTTATGCTTTTACGGACAAGAGATATTCCAGGTATCAAAACCTATTTTGCTCTCTGTGTAGTTACTTAGTGACACAACTCTCGAACCATAGAAACCTCTTTTCTATGGTCCAATTATTTTGTCATTGCTCCAACAAAACCTCTAGAAAGTGGAAAATCCCAACTTGACTACCCTCCTCAAACCCTACAGGTGTTTATTTAAATTGTATCTGACAGATTTATAGCCTTTCTTTATTTCCTATGACATGGAGAGTCCACAACTTCATTCAAATTACTAGTGGGATATTCAACTCCTGGCCAAAGAGCACCCTAGAAAAGCTGTTGTCAGGGTGCCAGGAATCAGATTGAGACAAGAAGTGCAAAAATAATCACACCTTTATTAATAGCAAAAAATAATAAAAAGTCCACAAGTCAAATAACAAGCCAGGAGTCAAAACCAGAGCTGGTAGTCAGACGAGCCGAGTCAGGAGCCAAAGTTAATAGTCAGATGAGCCGGAATCAGCAGCAAAGAAAACAGCAGAGTCAGGAACAATCCAGGGATCAGGAACCAGGAAGGACGTCAGGAAGCCAGGTAATACACAGGTACTCTCACAAACAGGTCTGAGACAATGCAAAGGCAAAGCATACTGAACAGAGGCCCTTTAAATAATAAGTGATGACATCACAATTTTGAGACTGCATCCTATCTCACACGGATGATGCACACCAGTCTGTCCATAAAAGGAAGTGCAGGAAATGAGCAGCATCCCCCACAATGCACCATAGTCAGGAAGAGAGGTGAGTAAAATGGCTGCCAGCAGCACATGGCAAACAAAACAGGGAAAAAACCCTGACAGCTGTTAAGTGTAATGTTCCTTACCCATTATCCCCAATCCTCTGTCAATGGAGGATGTGCGAATATGGTGTATGAAGATACAGTATATAATTTTCCATGCAAGCAAGGATTGGGGTCTAGCTGTGTCCAGGTCAATATCTTTAGTAAGAGTAGTGGTGGCTTTTAGCAGTTAGAAGGCAACAAGGTAGTCTTTGCTTTACTTCTAACACATTTGCTACCCCTTTGCAGAAATCCAGGGTTGGTTACTCTGTTCCTTCTTTTAATACAGGTCCATGACAGGGAGTGGAGTACCTGTCACACCTAAGTAGCTGTTATCTGCCCTGCAGCTAGATCCACAGGTAAGTGCCTTTGCCTTCTAGGTACTGAAGGACAGCACTTTAGAGGTTAACCCTCAGGTGGATCTTTTTTGGGACCTAGTTATCCTTTATTTGGGCAGTGTTACTGGCACTTGCAGCTTTACTGGCACTTTATCTGTCAAGAGGTTAATACCCCTTGTCATTAAATTTTAACACATATATGTAAGAGACTTAAGACTTGGCTGAAGGGTTATTAAGGGATGTTTACTTTTCCCTATATTTATATAGCAGATGGGCTATGGCAGAGAGGTTATGGAAGGATAGGGATCTAAAGAACCTTTTACTACTTTTAAGAACAGTTTGTAATTAGCGCATGCTTGTAATTGCGCAGTTTCATTTTTTCAGCCGCTCACGTGATTTCCGCACTTCCGTTATATCGGAGCGGAGCTTAGTGAGTCTAACAGTGTCGGCTTTGCTGCTTGTACTCGACAATTGGATTGTCTTCCAAGAGGAAAGGATCTCTTCCTATTGCTAGTGGGTAATCAATTCCTGTCATGGTAGGAGGCTCAGGCAGTCTGAGGTTGATTTAAACGGTGACAGTTTTTCCTTTGCCTTAAGGAAATTAATTTTGTTTATATGATAAAACATCTATTTTTGTACTCTGTGTGAACAATCTATTTATTTAAATTCTAAATTTGTCATATTAAGTGGGACCTGATGTCTGTAACTATGGACTCAGAACAGGATCAGTCAAATTCTACGGATGTTTAGAGGCCCAAATTGTCCTGCCTATGCAATTTTGTTCCTCATGCTTAGCTAAGACTCTAAAATTTAAAGATACATTACTCCCTTCTGAGCCAATTGTCTATCAGGATAATGCTGTTCGGGATATGCCACAGCTTTTTCCTCAAACGTCCCAAGCCTTAATGGTTTCACATGCAGTGCCCTGCAGTTCCTCTCATCCTCCTGAGGGTGTTTATTTGCCCGGAGATTTTGCTGCACAGATAACTTCTGCGGTGTCTGCAGCTTTATCTGCTATCCCTACTTCGGGTAAGTGTAAGAGGAAATATAGACATATTTCTGCTAGTAAGGTTTCTGACCCCTCTAAATCTTTAATGGTCAACCTTTCCCAAATGTCTGATGAGGAGGATACTTCAGTAGATTCTGAAAGTGAGATCTCAGACTCTGACACAATGGGGGGAAAATCTTCAGAATCTGAAGATGTTAATTTCAGATTTAAGCTTGAACATCACCAGTTGCTTCTGAAGGAGGTTCTAGCTACTTTGAACGACTTTGCTTACTGTCAACCCTAAAAAGTCTTCTAAACTTAATAGAGTTTATGATTCTCCCTCATCTGTGGATGTTTTTCCTGTTCAAGACAAGATGCCTGAAATTATAGCTCAGGAATGGGATAAGCCAGGGGTTCCTTTTTCCCCTTCCCCTGTTTTTAAAAAGATGTTTCCTGCTGTTGACACCATTTGTGACTCATGGCGCACTGTGCCTAAAGTAGAGGGAGCTATCTCTATCCTGGCTAAAAGAACTACCATTCCTATTAAGGATCCTATTGATAAGAAGCTAGAGGCTTACTTAAAAAAGATGTACATCCATCAAGGATTACAGTGGTAACCTGCGGCAAGTATTGCTAGGGTTGCGGGTGCAACATTTTATTGGTGTGACTCCTTGTCTGATCTGATATCAGAGGAGACTACGATAGAGGAGATCCAAGATAGGCTCAAAGCTCTTAAACTGGCCAATACCTTTATCTGCGATGCTAACATGTAGGTAATTCGACTGGGAGCTAAGATGTTTAGCTTTACTGTTCTAGCTCGCAGAGCTCAGTGGTGAAAATCCTGGTTGACTGATTTAACTTTAAAGCCAAGCTTTTGTCTTTACCTTATATAGGTATAACTTTATTTGGACTTGCTTTGGAGCAAATTGTTTCTGATATTACGTGTGGAAAGGGATCTTTCCTTCCTCAGGACAAGAAGAACAGACCTAAGGGTCGCCCGAATTCTAATTTTCTCTCCCTTTGTAACTTTAAAGGACAGAATTCTTCTTCTAAGCCAGAGCAAGCCAAGACCTCTTGGAGGTCTAGTCAGCCTTGGAATAAGGGGAAGCAAAACAAGAAGCCTTCCGCTGACTCTAAATCAGCATGAAGGGTCCGCCCATGATCCAATTTTGGATCAAGTGGGGGGCAGGCTTTTCTTTTTTCGTCAGGCTTGGATACGCAATGTCCCAGATCCATTGGCTGTGGACATAGTATCCCAGGGTTACAAAATAGGATTCAAGTCTTGCCCTCCAAGGGGCAGATTTCTCCTGACAAGACTATCCACAAACCTGGTAAAGAGGCAGGCCTTCTTAAATTGCGTAGTGGACCTATCCTCCCTGGGAGTTATTGTTCCAGTCCCACTAGAGGAACAAGGTCAAGGATTCTATTCAAATCTATTTGTGGTTCGTAAAAAGGAGGGAACTTTCCTTCCTTCAAGATGGAAACTATTTGTTCCATTCTTCCATTGGTTCAGGAAGGTCAGTTCATGACGACCATAGACCTGAAAGACCCGTATTTACACGTTCCCATTCACAGGGATCATCACTAGTTTCTAAGGTTTTCCTTTCTGAACAAGCATTTCCCATTTGTTGCACTTCCGTTTGGTCTTGCCACAGCCCCCAGAATATTCACAAAGGTTCTGGGGGCTCTATTGGCAATGATCAGATCCCAGGGAATTGCTGTGGTGCCTTATCTAGACGACATCCTGGTTCAGGCATCATCTTTTCAACTAGCAAAATCTCATACAGAGATGTTGTTGTCTTTTCTACTTTCCCACGGGTGGAAAGTGAATCTGGAAAGGAGTTCTCTAGTTCCAGCTACAATAGTGTGTTTCCTAGGGACAATCATAGATTCCCTGTCCATGAAGATTTTCCTGACGTATGTCAGAAAATCCAAACTTCTTGCTTCTTTCCTTTCTCTCCAGTCTGCTATTCATCCATCAGTGGCTCAATGCATGAGGTGATTGGGCTGATGGACCATTCAGATTTATCGCAGAGGATAAATCTGGATCCCCTAACAAGAGACTCTCTCTCGTGGTGGATTTCACAGGAAAATCTGTCTCGGGGCACTTTCTTTCTGAGACCTTCCTGGGTGATTGTGACTACAGACGCCAGCCTGTTAGGCTGGGGAGCTGTTTGGGGTTCTCTAAAAGCTCAGGGCCTGTGGTCTAAGGAAGAGTCTTCTCTTCCCTTAAACATCTTAGAGGGAATGCCTCAGACAGCTTGGTCTCAATTATCTTTAGTCCGGTTTATCAGATTCCAGTCAGACAACATCACCTCAGTGGCTCACATTAACCACCAGGAAAGAACTCGGAGTTCTTAAGCCATGAAGGAGGTGACTCGCATCCTACAGCAGGCGGAAGGTCACGATTGTCTCCTATCTACCATCCACATTCCAGGAGTGGACAATTGGGAGGTTGGATTTTCTGAGCAGACATACTTTTCATCCCGGGGAGTGGGGTCTCCATCCAAAAGTGTTCTCAAGGATAACCCTCAGGTGGGTGGTTCCCGGAGTTGGATCTGATGGCTAAGCTTCGAAAGTACGGATCAAGGTCAAGAGATCCTCAGGCTGCTCTGATAGATGCTCTGGCGGTTCCTTGGAATTTCGGTCTAGCATATCTGTTTCCTCCGTTTGCTCTCCTTCCACAAGTCATTGCTCGTATCAAGCAGGAGAGAGCGTCTGTGATTCTAATAGCTCCTGCCTGGCCTCGCAGGATCTGGTTTGCGGATCTGGTGAAGATGTCATCTCTTCCACCTTGAAGGTTACCTATAAGGAAGGACCTTCTAATTCAGAGTCCATTCCTTCATCCAAATCTAGATTCTCTGAAGCTGACTGCTTGGTTATTGAATGCCTAGTTCTTTCTAGACGTGTTTTTTCTGAAGCGGTCTCGCAGGATTTACCATAAAGTATGACGTAAAATCCTTTTTTGGTTCAAATCTAAGGGTTTCTCCTGGAGCCGGATGAGGATTCCCCGAATTTTATCTTTTATTCAGGATAGCCTGGAGAAAGGTTTGTCAGTCAGCACTCTGAAGGGCCATATTTCTGCACTGTCTATTCTTTTGCACAAACATCTTGCAGATTTACCAGATGTTCAAGCTTTTGTTCAGGCCCTGGTCAGAATCAGGCCTGTGTTTAAACCTGTTGCTCCTCCTTGGAGCCTTAAACTTAACTTAAAGTTTTGCAGCAGGCTCCGTTTGAGCCGATACATGTTGTTGATATAAAATTGTTATCTTTGAAGGTTTGGTTTCTCCTTGCTATTTCTTCCGCTCGCAGAGTTTCTGAGCTTTTAGCTCTGCAGTGTGATTGCCCCATCTTATTTTTTTGCAGATAAGGAGATCCTTCGTACTAAATTGGGTTTTCGCCCTAAGGTGGTGTCAGATCGAAACATTAATCAGGAAATTGTTGTTCCTTCTTTTTGTCCTAATCCATATCATAAGGAACGTCTTTTGCATAACATGGATATTGTGCATGCTCTAAAATTTTATCTACAAGCTACTAAAGATTTTCGGCAATCTTCTGCCCTTTTTGTTGTTTTCTCTGGAAAGCGTAAGGGTCAGAAGGCCACTTCTCCTACCCATTTACTTCTACTACTACCCTTCTACTACCTGGTTAAGAAGTATGATTCGTTTTGCTTATGAGACAGCTGGACAGCAGCCTCCTGAGAGAATTACGGCTCATTCCACTAGGGCTGTCTCCTCATCAAAAATGAAGCTTCTGTGGAACAAATTTACAAGGAGGCAACATGATTCTCTTTGCATACTTTTTCCAAATTCTACAAATTTTATACTTTTGCCTCGGCTGAGGCCTCTTTTGGGAGAAGGGTTCTTCAAGAGGTGGTTCCTTCGGTTTAGGTCCTCCTGCCTTGTTCTCTCTCCTTTTTCATTCTGTGTACTCTAGCTTGGGTATTGGTTCCCACTAGTAATTGGAATGAAGTTGTGGAGTCTCCATGCCATAGGAAAGAAAACAAAATTCATGCTTACCTGATAAATTTCTTTCTTTCCAGGCATGGAGAGTCCACGACAACGCCCTCTTTTTAATTATAATTTCGCAGTTTTTGTTTTAGTAAACCTCTATACCCTTGTGTTTCTTCTTTTTCCATTTTCCTTTGACTGAATGACTGGGTATTATGGGTAAGGGAAGTTACACTTAACAGCTTTGCTGGGTGCTCTTTGCCTCCTCCTGTTGTCCAGGAGTTGAATATCCCACTAGTAATTGGAATTAAGTCGTGGACTCTCCATGCCCAGAAAGAAAGAAATGTATCAGGTAAGCATAAATTTTGTTTTTCCCTCCAGTGCTGCCCTTTAGTAGGCACTTCACTTAATATTTTTTTCTTTCAATAGCCAACTGTTATATCTGAAGAGGCGTGATAAGACACAATGCCACCATCTTGGTCTATGGAGATCAACAAGGTTGTGTTTGTCTTCTTTTTTTTACTTTAATATCTCAGAAGATTTTTGAATCCCTATGTTTCCAGCTTACATTCTTTGGAAAATGTTGTTTGAGGCTTGGATCAAGGTTGTTTCATAACTACCATCAGTCTTGACAGTGCTTATCTTTATGTTCCATCCAATCCATACTAATGTCAGTACCTTCCTTTCACTTTTATTCACTTCTGTTTCCAAATTTGTAACTTGTCCCTTTCATCTGTTAACTAGATAGATAATATTTACAATTATCTGCACAGTCCTCCTGCCTACTCTATTCATTACAAAGATGTATGCCTTTCTTTATATTCCTCAAGGACCTACATCCATTTGATTTTGATCCTCTTGAACATCATTGCTGGTTTGTTAACATCTGGAACAAGTCCTTCAAGTAGGCTGTATCTATATCCTTTTTAGGCTTCCTCCTAGAGTCAGCTATTGAGACTATTTCTCTCCCTCTACCTCTGGCATATTTTTCCCATCCTGTTTTCACAATCTGCATTTTGCAGGAGCCTCTGGCTTCCCTGTTCTGGCAAATGTTCATGCTTTTGGCTGTTCTCATCCATTTTACATAAGACTTCTATAGCTTAGACTCTCCCAATTAGTTGTGCAATTACCAAAGCTAATAGTAGAATTTGAAATCAAATTCCTTATAACTGGGCTTGTTTTACAGTAGAGAATAGCCATTCAGACTGGTTTAAGGTCACTGAGAGGCCTCTCTCCCAGTCAGTATTCTGGATCTTTAGGCTATCTACTAACCCCCTTCTACTTTCCTGTAAGGCCCATCTATCCTGGAGCAGTTTAAAGTGAAGGTAATGTTAACCATTCTGGATCTATGCTACGCTTATATTAAGTCTCAGTAAACATTGTCGCTAAGTTAAAAAAAAAAAGATGTATTTTTATTTTATACAAGTTTAAAAAGCTGTGTTTCGTCGCCAAATCCTCCCATCCAAAACGTCCTGATTTTTCAATGTGTGACGTATAGAGTGGTCCCACCCACTCTATATGTAGCTATGAAGCGCACTCCCATGAATAAATGTATATGCGCATGCGCCAGTCTCCGCTTAAACTTCAGTCTCTTCACTTCAATGTATCGATCGTGCTGGCTGTAACAGAACATGCGCGACTTATGAACGCACATATACACAGAAAGCAAATCAGTATTTTTGTCCGTATGCGCTAATTATATTGCACATGTGCACATTATACAATGGGTGTATTTGTAAAGGTGGTTGAACACCCCGGGGGGACAGCGTTGATTGGAAATTGTATAAATCGTCATCAATGATGGAAAAATTAGAATAATGCGGGCGGGCGGACGAACGGCGTTAATACATATATAATTTATAAGGTATTATAACTGCTAAATAAGCGTTGATTGACGAATCCATGAATGAAACTTATTTTATGCAATTGTTTAATTGCTGTAAAGCAGTTAGCTTGACTTTACCTTCACTTTAACAGTATATGTAATAGCCTTTCCAGGAGTTCCCAAGCCGGCCCCTCTGGTTTTGGCAAATGCAGAGAATTACTTCTCTTCATCTTGGTGTCCCACATGGAGGGACACAGAGACTCCGGCAGCCCCTGCTGAAACCTCTAGGTGTGCATGGCTGCGCGCTGCCTAGATTTAAAGGGGCTATGTACTAATTATAGGAACTCCCACCCACCTGGGGGACTCATGTGTGGGAGTTCCTATAAAAACTCACCATGCCCATCACTCTGGGTTATTGCCTTACCTACCTTGCTCCTGTCACCAATGCATACTTACTTGATTCCTGTGTATGCTCACCTTGCTCGTGATACCAAAGCACACTTACCTGATTCCTATTTATGCTCACCTTGCTCCTGAGACCAAAGCATACTTACCCAATACCTGTGTATGCTCACCTTGCTCCTGAGACCAAAGCATACTTACCTGATACCTGTGTATGCTCACCTTGCTCCTGGGGCCAAGAATATTTATCTCATATCTGTATATTCTCTCCTTGCTCCAGAGACCAAGCATACTAACCTTACATCTGCGTATGCCTTGCTCCAGACACCACACATACTTTCCTGATACCTGTGCATGCTTACCTTGCTCCAGAGACCAAGCATTTGCCTCACACATACGTATGCTCACCTGGATCCTGAATGCCTAGCAGAATAACCTGATACCTGTGTATGCTCACTTCCTGAGGCTGTGCCTGCTGTACCTATCTGGTATTTAATGGCAGTCTCACCAACAGTAACCGCTGGGTATCCTGTGCCTGCTGAGAAACCAGTGTCTACCATACCAGTGACAGCCTTTCTCAAACCAGCTGTGCCTGCTGTACCTAGATAGTATCCTGTGACAGTCTCATCAACAGTACCCGCTGGGTATCCTGTGCCTGTTGAGAAATCTGTCTAGCTGTAATGCTTTATTAATTATATCTGAATTTAGTGTGTCGGTCTAATCCAGATTTGTAGCTCTTGTATAAATTAACCCAAGATATATGGAAGGATAGAAAATGGATTAAAGTAAATAGAGCAGATTACTCAGATAAGATTTATCTGCAACAGGAATGGTGCATATGACTTGAATTGTGCCAAAACAAAAGCAAAAATACTGGGTTAGGAGAACTCTGGATATAGTGTGTAACAAAGTGAAAGTTTGCAAGATGAACTGAAATACTTTTGCAAGTTCAAGAACTGTAAATCGTATACCAAAATAAGTTCCAGGAATTACCAGTTAATATAGATATATATATATAATATATGTAGTTGGTAAATAGTTAAAACGTTACAAGTATAGATAAATCAAGTTAAAGGTAAATTGAGAGTTATACTTGCGGTGGTGGCTGATTTTAGAGAATGAGATTCTGTGCAGTAGCTCCTCCAAACTTACGCTGCAGAGATAGATTTGCTGAAATGAATCCGGATCCACCAAGATGGTATTGGATGGAGCGTAAGGTGGAAAACCTCAGCGAAGTCACGGTAAGAAGTGGAGATGGGAGAGACGTTCTGAGAGGAGACCGCTCCGGTGGTAGAGAGTTGAGCCTCAGGGTAGCTGAGTGGAAGTTGCGATCAGGTGATCGTTTGCAGAGATCAGACCGCTAGCCAGCAGAGTGCGGATCATCTAGGAACAAATTGTAGATACTCGACCTGAAGAAAAAGTAAGGAAGTAGATATTCACCCTAAGGTAAAAGTTTAGATACAAGGTTAACTTCAATATTCAGGCAATGGGAAAGGAATGAGCGGAACTTAAGTAGCTGCAAGGAAAAAAATAAGAGGAGACACCTTAAAGGTATAGCACACTAGCTTACCAGTGATAGCCTTCTTCAAACCAGCTGCACCTATCAGGTATTCTGTGTCAACCTTACCCTTTACTGTTCAATTCTAGCACCAGTGTCTATTGGACTTAGTTACTACAAGCTACTTAAAGTATTCTGAACCTTGTTTTGGTCTTTAGTGATTTGTATAAGGCCTATGTTCAAACTTGCCATTTCTGTAATCTTCAATCTGAACTACCAACTGTTATTTTGCCTATCAATCAGTAAAGCAAACCCTAACGCCCTCACAGAATATCTGTGGTACCCTCTGTCAACCATCAGAGAGATCTTTTGAGTCCACAGAGTGGGGTCTTAGCTGTTTCACTACAGTCAATATTTCTTGTGTACTTATAGCCCCCATCTTCTATATCTTTAATACATTCAGAGAGAAGCGCACTCACAGGAACGAACAACCAGCTCAATAACATTGTTAGCCTGTTCTGTGGCGATCTACCATAAATTTGTATTTATATCTTCTATACCCTGATAAATGGTCCTACCATCCTACTGTGTTTTCAGACCTCCTGTCTTTTTCCTAATTTTCCTATCAGAATCAAAGAGGAACTTTACTAGATAGATATCTTTTTGAGAATGTGCTTTGGCTTCTGTAACCTTTCAATACAAGTATCCAGGGTGTTATACATATTTATTTATTTATTTTTTCGATGTGTTTGTTATTGTCATTGTTTAAAATGTTTCTTACACTTGACTTTACTTTATAAGCAAGATAATTATTTTCCCACTAAAAAATTTTTTTCACGCTGCTTTTGTACAAAGCCATTTGTAAATTACCATCTCCTGATTCAAATCATCTTCTGTTTCAAACTTAATAATCCTTAACATTCTTATTAACAACAGATAAAGACTTCCCTTCCGTGGTAGAAATCTGTTTTCCTTAAAGGGACACTGAACCCAAATTTTTTCTTTAGTGATTCAGATAGAGCATGAAATTTTAAGCAACTTTCTAATTTACTCCTATTATCAAATGTTCTTTATTCTATTGGTATCTTTATTTGAAATGCAAGAATGTAAGTTTAGATGCCGGCCCATTTTTGGTGAAAAACCTAGGTTGTCCTTGCTGATTGGTGGATAAATTCATCCACCAATCAAAAACTGCTGTCCAGAGTTCTGAACCAAGAAAAAAAGCTTAGATGCCTTCTTTTTCATATAAATATAGCAAGAGAACGAAGAAAAATTGATAATAGGAGTAAATTAGAAAGTTGCTTAAAATTGCATGCTCTATCTGAATCACAAAATGTTTGGGTTTAGTGTCCCTTTAAGATCTGGCTTTTATTTTACTCCTCCTTTGCTGCTTCTTATCCATATTTCTCTTTGATTGGCTACACATTAAAAATCTATTGAGATGGACTGGAGCTTGAGGCAGTATAGTGACATTATCCAGTGTTGTGGGGAGGAGGTGGAAGAATCAATCTAGGATTTTGAAGACATCCTTACATCCCACTCTCTCCATTAACATTAGGAATTCCCCTGCCCCTAACCGATAAAACCCTGTGGTATGAAGTAAAAGAAAAGATCCAGTAGAGATGTTACATGGCTGTGATATAAAAACAGCTGCGTATCTGGCATCAACCAGTGAGAATCTTTACTGACCTCACTGTGACACTTTGCCCAAGGCTAGAGTATGGATTATACTTTCCAACACCTGCACTCGTTGCCGCTTAGTAGTTATTCAAGACAGCCGTGCCCTGATTGTGAGCCCTCACCATGAGTGGCATGCCATGGAAAGGGAACAAGGAAAAATCTGTGCGCCCCTTCACGCACTGAATAATGTCTTCCAGGATGATGGGGCCTTCGCCTGGGAAGCTCTGCATGAAATATTGCAAAGGTTATCACCCAACACTCTGGTGATCCCTTTGAAAAAAACTATTCTGGGAAATGGGAATTACAATGTTAATATAATTATGGCGATTTTGCAGACTACAATGTCATGTGTTGGGACAAGCAAAGTGGATGTAGGATTGATCTCTCTTTCTAATCTAAGTTTATTATAAACCTCCCCTCCAGACTCTCCTGGACCCATTTCAACTCCCACTGAAGAGGCAGCACTGGGTATGCATGATGGAGGTGGCGGGAAAAATACTATAATCTGGACTCCAAACTAAAAATGCATAAAAGAATTGGACATGAGGAGGATGTAAGGCATTTTTACAGCAAAAAGTGTGAACTGCTCTTAGTGGTTCCTAAGGAGGTTGAAGTTAATCAGCGCTTGACTGACGTGATCTTTTTAATATTATGGGGTTTGTTTTTTCCCCCATTTACTACAATTTCTATAACCTATGGTTGGCAATCTATGTTTTGGACAACATCCCACCACTGCCTCCAGAAAAGAGCCAGGTGACAATGAACCAAGTTTTTTTTGTTTCCCTCTTACCATGCAATAAGGAGGAATAGACTATGGGATAAAATAACAAGGTGTACATGGATGCTGGATGTGGTATTTCTTCTCAGTAAGGTTATCAGAGACTGGCATTAACAAGGGGGATACCTGCAGACTTCATTGATGGATATTGTTACATAAACATTTTTTCCAGCAAAAGTGCTTTATTGGGTTTAGTAGTAACTTCCACTATCTGTGGTGGTTATTAGTTACTGGCCCATTTAACACAACAGAAACTCTGTAAAGCTACATCCTTAAGCCTCAAACTGACCTTACATTGATTGTGATGCTCTTATTGTTTCATTAGATGTTTTTATCACACTGGTATTTCTAGTTTAAGGACCACTTTATGTCCTTTAGTGGTGCACAAACAATCTCTCCCTGGAAACCCTAGTTCTTATGGACGGGTTTGAACTGCTGAGTTGTCATACAGGTGCACACTCAAATCAGCATCAGTTGGGGGTTCCAGCTCTGTGCAATGCAAACACAGAGCTTGTGGTGAGCTCTTCTTTTCAGAGATCATTGCCTTCACTTGTGGGAGTGTTGGTATTCTGCCAGTGCCTTGCTCAGGTTGCCACACACGAACATGTAACGTGTGTCACATCATGTATGTTGTCCTGCATAACTTAATATTGTAACAATGGTGACTATGATATATGAACTTCTCGACTAGTGGTATAGGAAGCTGTTGATGGTAACTGCGTGTCCTGTGTGAGCCTAAATCTTACAATAGAGTGAACGGAGCTTATGTAAAAGGACATTGTTTTTTAAAAAAAATTCTATCATCCATTTGTAAGAGCAGCACTTAAAGATATTGACAATGTGTTTACCTGAAAACAATGCAAAGTAAATGCTATTTAAATTCAAACGAATACGGAAGTATTGGTTGTGTATTTCTTGATGGTGTTCATTGTCTGACAAGTGTTTCCTGCTTGGCTAATAGGTGTAAATGCTGACTGTAGCTGTCTGCCAGTTAACTGTTTCAGGGAATGCTTATCAGCCAGTGAAAGTTCAATACTTCCTACTAGTATCAACCAGTGAGCATATGAAGAGGGTGCTTACCACATAAAGAGCATGAGAAGGAAGTACACACTGCTATTGGTCTATTAATTTCAATATACAGTCAAAAAACTTTTACTTCCCACTGTTTTTTTTAATTTTTTTAGGCAAAAAAAAACAGTGTGTTAAAATCCTGCAATTGCACATGGATGACAGAAGATTTAGCAATTCATGGTCACATTAAAGGGACATGAAACACAATTTTTTTCTTTCATGATATAGAAAGAGCATGCAATTTTAAGCAACTTTCTAATTTACTTCTATTATCTAATTTGTTTTATTCTCTTGATATTCTTTGCTGAAAAACATATCTAGATAGGCTCAGTAGCTGCTGATTGCTGTACATAGAACCCTTGTGTGATTGGCTCACCCATGTGCATTGCTATTTCCTCAACATAGGATATCTAACAAATGAAGCAAATTCGATAATATAAGTAAATTGGAATGTTGTTTAAATTTGTATTCTCTATCTGAATCATGAAAGAAATAATGTGGGGTTAGTGTCCCTTTAATGTGTCAGTTTGCCCCTTCCAACCAGCTTTTAGATTATTTAAGATTATTAGTATAATCTAAAATAATTATTAATTAATTAAAATAATTAATTAGATTATTAGCATTGCATTTGCATGATGCTCCCTGTGTTGTATCTATCAGGAAGTTGGTGGTCTATACACATCAGACCACGCTGGCTTCCACATCCAGAAGGTTTAGTTTTAGTGCTATATCTCCATATCATGCCTAAAGTAGACCCATAATGTTACCTGTTTACCAACTGCTTAGCTTGCCCTGATATACTGATAACCATGGGGCAAATACATGTTCATCTGGCTTTGTATGTGCCCAAGGACCATAAAGCCAATGTGTACAATGTTACATTTTACAGATTAACCCCTGGGCTACACTTTAGGATGTGTAGTAGACCAAGGGTTAAATGTCAACCTCACCATGTTGTGATTCCCAGTTGTTTCACAATATGAACGCATAGGTGACTCCAGTCTTAAAAGATAACAAACAGACTGGGATTTAAGAATCACTCTTAGCCATGCAAGTCAGGCATGTGTAACTAGTGCATTAAAATGATTTCAACCCTCCAAAACACACAGACAATTAATGGCCACAGGCTACTTTACAACTATGGAATGGTAATTTTAATATTTTTGGGCACAATCCAGTGGCTGTGCAAAGATTAGACAACATTTAATTTTGCATAGAGTGCCAAGCTATAGTTGGGCCAACAGAGACGAGAATTCAATTGACAAGAGACAGATTAGTTACAATTGAAATCCATGTATTTCAGGTTTGGGTAGAAGCCTAAGAATAATAAGAAAAAAAAAGTATTGAGATGGAGGTGAGTAGCAGGAAAAGGAGTTCTAGTTCAAATGTTTAATTTCACTTTTTACCTTTCACCAGTTGGTGGATTAATAATAGCCCAATAATTACATTCTCCTACTTCACAAATTGGCTTTCAGAACATGAGAAAAGGGTTTTTACTGTGATTTAAAAAACAGGTTTTACCCACCACCTTATACGCTATTTCACTACTATAAATCTTTGTTTGCTTTCTAGCATGCTTACTATTTATGGCATGTGTCTCACTGGGTATCTGGTTACTGCATCACTTTCCCAAATTTTCCTGTAGTGTTCCCTTTACAAGTGTTTCCTAAGGTTTTTGAATTTCATTTAATTACTATATTCCCCTACACAGCTGTATTTTACCTTTTTCCGTCTCCCACTCAGTGTGTCATTGTACGATAATGTATATTAACGTTGCTTGTAGGAGAACACCATGTTGCTTAGCAACTGTCTCCGTTACGATGCAGGAAAGCCCCATAAGGAAGCTGTGAGTGCACCAGCAGCAGGAGTCCCCAATTATGCCAAAACAAACTGATTCATCCCTAAACAGTGGGTTCCTCCACACATTCTTTTCTCTATGTCTTTGAGTTCTTCAAAACATTTGTTTTAAAAAAATCTGTTATTGCCTACATTTTATATTACTAATTCAAATATGAGTGACTAAAGCTATGAACTCAGAATTATAGTATAGAATGCATCCCTCAGTTTTAAAATAGTTTCGTTTTATTTTCGCAATCATGACCTCTGGTGCTATATTTATTGTATTGCTGATAATGGTGTGGAGAAAATAAACCCTGTTTGAAAGATATTCTGAGGATTAGGAAATGTTTAAAGGGACTTTAAATACTTTGAAATAGTAATATAAAATGATAAATTGTATATATAAAAAAACCTGTACAATATACTTTCATTATTTATTCTGTCCCCTTTTCCTGTAATTCCATTCTGAAAATGTGAGCATTTCAGTTCCTGTTAGAAATGGAAGTGCAGAACACTGTTATCTTCCACACAGCCATTGGCTGCACAGTCTAGTGACCTATTTATAACTGTCCCTAATTGGCCACAGTAGAGAAGGTAACCCAAGTTACAACATGGCAGCTCCCATTGTTTTATAGACATTAAAACTTTACACTTATTTTGTCAACATTTAAACTAATGACATTTAAAAAAAAAATACATCTACTTGTTATTATCAAACTAATCTTTTATTTTAATGCATCATTCTATCTATCTTTTGTTTACTGTTTAATGTCCCTTTAACAGTAATAACACTTTAGTGCTTCCGTAGTTACTGCTCATGATTTTTAGACTTCATTTTTTATCAGGTGCATAAAGCAAAACATTTTGTGAAATAGTCATAGCAAAATATTATGTAAATATTTAATACGTTTTAAAAAAAAAATCACTTTAGAGAAAAAAAAAATTGTTAAAAGGTAAACATAGACAATTAAAAAAAAAAAAAAAAAAAAAGGTTTTCTGTCTAGTGAGAAAAATGATTAGGGCAATTCACAGTTAGCAACCCACTATATGGATTACCAACCTATTCCTCCTATATAGGACAGCCTCTGTGATTTGATCTGGGAGTGACCAGTTATATAGAAGTCACATTGTTTAGTGTGTATTATACTGTAGCTTTATAAATAGGTGAGAATACCTGCTCCAGGGCTGAACCAGTTTACAGGTCATGGAATTCTATTACCCAAACTTGAACCTTCAGTGGCAGGGAAAAGGATCTGAGACAATAAATAGCATTTTTTTTATCCTATGACAACTTGTAAATAAATCCAAACTGGACAGACATTGATAGTTCACAATGTATTTTCAGTGCTTTATGTAATGTAAATGGAAGGCACATTGTAGTGCGGTGCTTTTATTTGGTAAAGCGTGCAATTTGTGCCCTATCAATGCTGCAATTCCCACAAAGGGGTTAAATACATAGTTTAAATATCTCGGAGGATTAGGAACGTCTAGTACAACAGGAAATGCTCTGTGAGCTGGAGTATGTACTTTGGGCATTCTTGTAGTATTTTTTGGTATCACTATTGTGTTTATAGTTTGTGAACATGTTTTTGTTTTCATTTTCTTCTGTAAAACAGTTGAGGTACATTGGTGGTTAGCATTCACAATTTGGTACAATTAACTATGAGGAGCGGATATGATGAGCGGATATGAGTGGCTCACACTTATATTTTGTATGTACCATTTACTATAATCTTTGTATCGTCTATTTCTTGTACGTAACTGCTGTATAAATACATTTTTGGAAGCACGTAGTTTAAGTCCTGATCAACAACTGCAGAGAACTTCTGGTCCCAACAGCAAACAACTAGTAAGCCAATCAGCAACGGCAGTTGCACAACCACACCAATGTTACTAGAATGCCCCTTTAATAGCTGGTTAAGGTCCCAAAAGGGATTTCCTTCCTTACTCACTTTTGTTTTGTTACTATAGTTTTAGTTCACAAAATATTTAGATGCATTAAAGGACCATTAAACTTGACATTTCAACAACGTATAAAATGTTTCATTGTTGCAAGCGAAACATTATTGCAATATACATTCATTATTTATTGTGCAGCCTTTTGTTGTAAAATACATCTAAAACATGTCTTTGCTTCACTTTCTCCCAGGGAGGCTAGGGGTTAATACTTTAAAGTGAATGTAAACTTTCATGAATTAGTGCTCGGTTTTTAAAAATACTATTAAAAACATGGGCACTTTCATTCATGAAAGTTTACATTGCAGCATATTTTTACCCGCGTCTTATGCTGTACTTACACAGCAATGACAAAACCGGCTTCCTCCAATCACGGCGTGGCCTCACGAGATGGACGCTCTGGGAGGGAAGCCATGATTGGAGGAAGCCAGTTTCATTGGTGACGTAAGTACAGAGGAGCTGCTGGTGAGAATGAAAGTGCCCCTGTTTTTAATAGTATTTTTTAAAACCGGGCACTTATTCATTAAAGTTTACATTCACTTTAAGGCAATTTATGTGAGCTTTTTTTTATTTTTTCCTCCCTCCCTAAGCTTCTATGGTTTCACATGCTTTTAAAAGGTGGATTATCTGTTTTGCATCAACAATCAGGATAGGCAAATCATTCTTTGCAATAGTAACAAAGTTGAATAAGTACTAAACCACCTTAAGGGAATACAGGAGGGCAGGTTACCCCAGTCTGCACATGTGTAAACAGAGTTTGTGCTATATCTGAATATTAGTTTGTGATTGGTTAGCAGGAGTTCTTTTGTTTTGGGGGCAGGGAAATCAGTGAAAACTAAAAACATAAAAGAATATACTCATTTTACAAAATAAAGCTGCAGTTTTCATTGCAAAATTATTCTTTTATATGAAAGTTTATAATCATGTAGTTTGCCATTTGTGTTTAGTGTCACTTTAAGAGTCTCTCATATCTGTCCAGGGATGCATACAACTTGCTTTAAGATGCCTCTCCTGGATCTGCTCCCTCAACGTCACCATGTACTTGCTTTAGAATGTAAGCTCACAGGTCCACCTGTCCTGTCTTATGTAAAGATGGTTTACAGCATAAAGTGACTCAAAGGCAGGGCCATCTACCTTTTATGATTTATGTAAATGTGTTCTAATTATTGTACGTCACAACTGTATACTTAAAGGGACAGAAAACCCGAACATTTTTTTCATAATTTACATATAGCATACTATTTTAAACAACTTTCCAATTTACTTCTATTACAGGTAGAAAACCCTTTATCCAAACTGATTGGGACCGGAAAAGGTTTGGATTTTGGAATAGTTTGGATTATGAAATATTTGCAGCTGTAAAATGGGACAGTTTGGAGTTGGAATGAAACCAAGTGTAAACAACAATATCTTATGTCATTTAGGCAATATTTATGTGTCATAATACATCTTATACATGAAACCTAGACTATTATTTGCATTTTAATACACAAAAAAACAAACCAAAGATACAGACAGAGACGATTGTAACTTACAGGTGGGGAAAAATAGTAATTTGTGATATATATATATTTTTTAAAATATTAAATAAAAGCTAGGATTTAAGAATAATTTGGGGGATTTTTTACTGTATCAAGTTTGCGTCATTCTCTTGGTATCCTTTCTGAAGCAGCAGCAATGCACTTCTAGGAACTAGCTAAACACATTGGGTGAGCCAATGACAAGAGGCACATATATGTGCAGCCACCAATCAGCTGCTAGCTCTCAATACTGCATTGTTGCTTCGGAGCCTGTTTAGGCATATTTTTCAACAAAGGATACCAAGAGAACAAAGCAAAATAGTTGTAAATTGGAAAGTTGTCTAAAATGACACAATCTATCTGAATTATGAAAGGCAAAAATTTGGGTTTCGTTTCCCTTTAATGTTACAGTGCTACAAATGTGTTGACAATTGATGAATAAACAATAATAATAATTGTCTTTGGTCATGTAAATGGCTGACTGTTTCCTGTAAATCTGATGACACAGGTGTTGGATCTGATCTCCAGTGACAGTCTGAATGTCCCCTCAGAGGAGGAAGTGTACAGAGCTGTGCTGAACTGGGTCAAACATGAAGTAGACGGCAGGAGGCAGCATGTTCCCCGGGTAAGGAATATGTTGATTATGTATATCTTTATTACAAATCATAAGTTTGCTAGTAAGTAACTCACAATATATTCAGTTGTACAGTATCACATAGTCATTTTATACAGTCCATAATGCCCTGATTACTTGATATTATACATTGTATAAGATAAACATATAATAATGTTTTTCTAGTTCTCTTTCATATTATATAAAGTGGGTATCTCTCTACAGAATCTATAGCACTATAGCTAGTTACCATTTTTAGGTTTATAGCACAGTATATTATTTTTACAGTATATATTAGTTATATTAAACTGCTGGAGGAGGCAAAGAGCACCACAGCAAAGCTACCCATAATCCCCAGTCATTCTCTTTGCCTCTGTCAATGGAGGAGGTGAAGTTTGGTGTCTGAAGAATTGAATTCCTTTTCTCTTGTTAAGTGTATCCAGTCCACGGATCATCCATTACTTGTGGGATATTCTCCTTCCCAACAGGAAGTTGCAAGAGGATCACCCAGAGCAGAGCTGCTATATAGCTCCTCCCCTCACTGCCATATCCAGTCATTCTCTTGCAACTCTCAACTAAGATGGAGGTCGTAAGAGAACTGTGGTGTTTTATACTTAGTTTATTTCTTCAATCAAAAGTTTGTTATTTTTAAATGGTACCGGAGTGTACTGTTTATCTCAGGCAGTATTCAGAAGAAGAATCTGCCTGCGTTTTCTATGATCTTAGCAGAACTAACTAAGATCCTTTGCTGTTCTCACATATTCTGAGGAGTGAGGTAACTTCAGAGGGGGAATAGCGTGCAGGTTTTCCTGTAATAAGGTATGTGCAGTTAAAATATTTTTCTAGGGAATGGAATTTGCTAGTAAATGCTGCTGATACCGGATTAATGTAAGTAAAGCCTTAAATGCAGTGATAGCGACTGGTATCAGGCTTATTAATAGAGATACATACTCTTATAAAAGTGTATTTTAAAACGTTTGCTGGCATGTTTAATCGTTTTTTACATATGTTTGGTGATAAAACTTATTGGGGCCTAGTTTTTTCCACATGGCTGGCTTGAATTTTGCCTAGAAACAGTTCCCTGAGGCTTCCCACTGTTGTAATATGAGGGGGAGGGGCCTATTTTGGCATTTTTTTGCACAGCAAAAATTACAGACACAAACATGCAGCTTCTTCCTGCATGATCCAGGACTTCTCTGAAGGGATCAAAAGGCTTCAAAAGTCGTATTGAGGGAGGTAAAAAGCCACAGTAGAGCTGTGGCAGTTGTTGTGACTGTTTAAAAAACGTTTTTGTCATTTGTTATTCCGTTTTTGGTATTAAGGGGTTAATCATCCATTTGCAAGTGGGTGCAATGCTCTGCTAACTTATTACATACACTGTAAAAATTTCGTTAGTGTAACTGCATTTGTTCACTGTTATTTCAAAATTTGGGAAAATTTGTGTTTCTTAAAGGCGCAGTAACGTTTTTTATATTGCTTGTAAACTTGTTTTAAAGTGTTTTCCAAGCTTGCTAGTCTCATTGCTAGTCTGTTTTAACATGTCTGACACAGAGGAACCTACTTGTTCATTATGTTTGAAAGCCATGGTGGAGCCCCATAGGAGAATGTGTACTAAATGTATTGATTTCACCTTAAACAGTAAAGATCAGTCTTTATCTATAAAAGAATTATCACCAGAGGGTTCTGTCGAGGGGGAGGTTATGCCGACTAACTCTCCCCACGTGTCAGACCCTTCGCCTCCCGCTCAGGGGATGCACGCTAATATGGCGCCAATTACATCAGGGACGCCCATAGCGATTACCTTGCAGGACATGGCTGCAATCATGAATAATACCCTGTCAGAGGTATTATCTAGATTGCATGAATTAAGAGGCAAGCGCGATAGCTCTGGGGTTAGGAGAGATACAGAGCGCGCAAATGCTGTTAGAGCCATGTTTGATACTGCGTCACAGTATGCAGAACATGAGGACGGAGAGCTTCAGTCTGTGGGTGACATCTCTGACTCGGGGAAACCTGATTCAGAGATTTCTAATTTTAAATTTAAGCTTGAGAACCTCCGTGTATTGCTTGGGGAGGTATTAGCTGCTCTGAATGACTGTAACACAGTTGCAATTCCAGAGAAATTGTGTAGGCTGGATAGATACTATGCGGTGCCGGTGTGTACTGACGTTTTTCCTATACCTAAAAGGCTTACAGAAATTATTAGCAAGGAGTGG
Organism: Bombina bombina; assembly: GCF_027579735.1. Classification (NCBI taxonomy): domain Eukaryota; kingdom Metazoa; phylum Chordata; class Amphibia; order Anura; family Bombinatoridae; genus Bombina; species Bombina bombina. The sequence continues at coordinate 92,764,539 of NC_069506.1, forward strand.
GATAGACCCGGTGTGCCCTTTTCCCCACCTCCTATATTTAGAAAAATGTTTCCAATAGACGCCACTACACGGGACTTATGGCAGACGGTCCCTAAGGTGGAGGGAGCAGTTTCTACTTTAGCAAAGCGTACCACTATCCCGGTTGAGGACAGTTGTGCTTTTTCAGATCCAATGGATAAAAATTGGAGGGTTACCTTAAGAAAATGTTTATTCAACAAGGTTTTATTTTACAGCCCCTTGCATGCATTGCGCCTGTCACTGCTGCGGCGGCATTCTGGTTTGAGGCCCTGGAAGAGGCCATCCAGACAACTCCATTGAATGAAATTATTGACAAGCTTAGAACGCTTAAGGGAAAAAAAACATGGAGCGCAGGGAAAAAAACAAAGAACAGACCATTGTGCAGTATATCAGATTAAAAAATAACAATTTATTAATGACAAAAAACAAACTCACAAAACAAACCCTCAAACAATATGAGGTATGTATCAGCGTCTTGTATAGATGTTACTATACTCTTTTCCAATGTCCAATTTCACCTTGCTGGTTCATCTAATAGTGACTGTTCAGTCTCGGTGTCTTTAACAACAAAAGATTTCCCTCCTGCGGTGGTTCAATCTGTGTAGCCGGCAACAGATTCTCCTGACCTGGAGGGATTGTAGCCTCACTCAGCGTGTGCGTGTGGGCGTGGCCTTACGCGTTTCGCGGGACTCCTCCCGCTTCGTCAGAGGCTTATGCCCACTCCTCCTTGTGATGTCCTTTTTATACTATTCCTATGTATAGTGATGCACTGCAGCGTTCCCATAACATATCACATTGGTTTATGCATTGGCTTGATACAAGTGATTTAGAAGGAGTTTGGCTTTATTCAAGCATTTTCACCTGCAACAATTCATGTGCTCTCCCCTTGCCTCAGCAAGTCAGCATCTCCCTGCTGCTTCAATGCTTAAGCTAGCTAACTCATTTGTTTCTGATGCCATTGTTCATTTGACTAAACTAACGGCTAAGAATTCCGGATTCGCCATCCAGGCGCGTAGGGCGCTATGGCTTAAATCCTGGTCAGCTGACGTGACTTCAAAGTCTAAATTACTCAACATTCTTTTCAAGGGGCAGACCTTATTCGGGCCTGGCTTGAAGGAAATTATTGCTGACATTACTGGAGGCAAGGGTCATACCCTTCCTCAGGACAGGGCCAAATCAAAGGCCAAACAGTCTAATTTTCGTGCCTTTCGAAATTTCAAGGCAGGAGCAGCATCAACTTCCTCCGCTTCAAAACAAGAGGGAACTGTTGCTCATTCCAGACAGGCCTGGAAACCTAACCAGTCCTGGAACAAGGGCAAGCAGGCCAGAAAGCCTGCTGCTGCCCCCAAGACAGCATGAAGGAATGGCCCCCTATCCGGAAATGGATCTAGTGGGGGGCAGACTTTCTCTCTTCGCCCAGGCGTGGGCAAGAGATGTTCAGGATCCCTGGGCGTTGGAGATCATATCTCAGGGATATCTTCTGGACTTCAAAGCTTCTCCTCCACAAGGGAGATTTCATCTTTCAAGGTTATCAGCAAACCAGATAAAGAAAGAATCATTCCTAAGCTGTGTGCAAGACCTCCTAGTAATGGGAGTGATCCATCCAGTTCCGCGGACGGAACAAGGACAGGGATTTTATTCAAATCTGTTTGTGGTTCCCAAGAAAGAGGCAACCTTCAGACCAATCTTGGATCTAAAGATCTTAAAAAAATTCCTCAGAGTTCCATCATTCAAAATGGAAACTATTCGGACCATCCTACCCATGATCCAAGAGGGTCAGTACATGACCACAGTGGACTTAAAGGATGCCTACCTTCGCATACCGATTCACAAAGATCATCATCGGTTCCTAAGGTTTGCCTTTCTAGACAGGCATTACCAATTTGTAGCTCTTCCCTTCGGGTTGGCCACTGCCCCGAGAATTTTTACAAAGGTTCTGGGCTCACTTCTGGCGGTTCTAAGACCGCGAGGCATAGCGGTGGCTCCGTATCTAGACGACATCCTGATACGGGCGTCAAGCTTTCAAATTGCCAAGTCTCATACAGAGATAGTTCTGGCATTTCTGAGGTCGCATGGGTGGAAAGTGAACGTGGAAAAGAGTTCTCTATCACCACTCACAAGAGTCTCCTTCCTAGGGACTCTTATAGATTCTGCAGAGATGAAAATTTACCTGACAGAGTCCAGGTTATCAAAACTTCTAAATGCTTGCCATGTCCTTCATTCCATTCCACGCCCGTCAGTGGCTCAGTGCATGGAAGTAATCGGCTTAATGGTAGCGGCAATGGACATAGTGCCATTTGCGCGCCTGCATCTCAGACCGCTGCAATTATGCATGCTAAGTCAGTGGAATGGGGATTACTCAGATTTGTCCCCTCTACTAAATCTGGATCAAGAGACCAGAGATTCTCTTCTCTGGTGGCTTTCTCGGGTCCATCTGTCCAAGGGTATGACCTTTCGCAGGCCAGATTGGACGATTGTAACAACAGATGCAAGCCTTCTAGGTTGGGGCGCAGTCTGGAACTCCCCGAAGGCTCAGGGATCATGGACTCAGGAGGAGAATCTCCTCCCAATAAATATTCTGGAGTTAAGAGCAATATTCAATGCTCTTCTAGCTTGGCCTCAGTTAGCAACACTGAGGTTCATCAGATTTCAGTCGGACAACATCACGACTGTGGCTTATATCCAGTGGAGGCTCCTCTATAGGAGCACTTGAGCACGTGCACCCCCTGACCCCTGATGCCCCCTGACCCCTGATGAACAAAAAAAAAAAAAAAAAGAGAAATAATTTTTTTTTTATTTTTAAACCTTTTTGATGATTAAATTAAAAAATACTAAAGGCTCCACTTTTGCTCCACTGCAGTTTTAAGTTAAAACATTAAAATTGCCTTATTTAGGCTGAAAGTGGAATGGGCATTTGCCTAATACTTCTATCTATCGCACGTGCGATAGAAAGAAGTATAGGCAAAAGCTCTTTCCACTTTAAAGCTGCATTGACAGCAGCGCCACCTACAGGCCAGCCCATAGGTCTCCTTACCGCACAGCTCTTAGTGTGCGAGAGCCAGCTGTCACGTGACACTCGCACACTAAGAGCTGTGTGTGTGGAGGCAGTGGCATCAGCAGACACTGGCTCCTCCCTCCTCTCCCCCCTGCAGACATCAAGGAAGCGTGGCAACTTGGAGCAGAAGGTATGGCGGGGTTTATTAATTGTGATAAGGACCTTGGATATAATACAGTAGTAATAAGGTCCTGTGTCTGCCACTGACTGCTCAGCCTCTCTACCCTGTCTGGCTTCTCTCTACTAGTACAAGGGGCAGAATTAGATTAGCTAGAAGTTGAACTTAAGGACAGATAGGTTTGTCAGCCTGTACATGGCTTCTACCAGTTCTACGCGAGTGTGTAAGAATGTCTGAGGACCAGGGTTGATTACTTTCAGTGTACGCACTAGGTGACTGCACGGGTGCTCTATTCTGAATGAGGGGCTGAGCTCAGGTGAGGATTTTCAGTCAGGATTGTAAATCTAAATGTGTCTGGCAGTAGCAGAATGGAATCACAGTCCACTGACTCCTCTCACTTCAGCCCTGCACAAGTTCCGTAGTGAAAATCTAGAATGCAGCGGGGGCTGGGTTTACAGGGAAGTTAAATGGTCAGTTTTGTTTTTTTAGCTCCACCGGCATTTATGCTCCTCATGTTGCTGTGACAGTGTGTGTGTGTGATTTATTTTTATGGCTTTGCTGCT